>NC_139025.1:154844596-155016754 GCF_964662115.1 Mustela nivalis
GGCTACTCCCTTACTACTGCCCCACCATGCCCTCACCCATGCCATGTTTGTTTACAGTTTATGTACACTGCATTTTTTTCTTTCAGAAATGAGCGGATACGTGTAGATTTCTTTTCTGCTGTTCTTTATTTCATGGCGATGTAATGGACATTAAAATCACCCTTTTAAAATGCACAAGTCAGCAGTTTTTAGTTTACGCACAGTGCTTCGCAGCCTCTCTGTGTAACTTTAGAACATTCTCATCACCCCAAACAGAAGCCCCGTACTCCCGCCTCAGCCCCGGGCGACCTCTCCCTCACCTGCTGTCTACGTGGATTTGCCTGTCCTGGGTATTTCATACAAACGGGACTGTGCAGTATGTGGCCTCTGTCACTGAGCCCACGCCCGCTGTAGTGTCCCAGGTTCCCAGGAGCAGGAGGACTCTCACCTTTACACCCTCGCCGACGCTCTCTGTGTTTTCTGATTATGGCCGTGTGTGTGTGTGTGTGTGTGTGTGTGTGTGTGTGTGTTTGTGCGTGTGCATGCACGCGTGTACAGCATCCCTTTGTGGTTTGGGTTTGCAGTTCTCTAAGGACAAAGGATGCTGCTATCTTACTCCGTCCTTTGTAGCCATCTTAGGCGGAGACTTGTCTGTACTGAAGTCTCTGGCCTGTTTAGATTACCTTCTAAAGCTCAGTTGTAAGGGTTCTTTACATACTCCCGATTTAATTCCCTCGTATATGCGATGATGTCCTTTAACGTACTAACATGCTTAATTTTGATGAAGTCCGGATTATTTTTCTTTTGTTGCTTGGGTCTGGTGCTACAACTAAGGAACCACTACCTAATCCACGGAAATAAACATGTACGCCTACGTTTTCTTCTTAGAGTTCTGTTTCGGCACTTACCTTTAGGCCTTTGATCTACTTTGAGTTAAATTGTGACTATGGTGTTAGGCAAGGATCCCACTTCCTTGTTTTCCACATCCCATCACTGTTTGTTGGAGAAAACCATCCTTTCCCAATAGAAGCATCTTGGCTCTCTCTCAGGAAAATCAAATGACCGTGAGTGTGAATGTTTATTTCTGGGCTCTCGATTCTACGCTATTTACCTGTCCTGCTCTTCCTTACCCCAGGACTACGCTGCCTTGATTACTGTAGCTTTGTATTAACTTCTCGAGTTCAGTTCTGTGAGTTTTCCAACTTTGTTCTCTTTTCTCAAGACTGTTTTGGTTATTCTG
Source organism: Mustela nivalis (assembly GCF_964662115.1). Lineage (NCBI taxonomy): Eukaryota > Metazoa > Chordata > Mammalia > Carnivora > Mustelidae > Mustela > Mustela nivalis. The sequence goes on from NC_139025.1 coordinate 154,845,816, forward strand.
GGTATCTTGTTTTACCATGACAATAAGTTTGTTGATTTTTGCAAAAAAGCCATGTTTGACAGGTATTGCGTTGACTCTACAGATCAGATTAGGGAGCAGTGCTATCGTAATAGTAAGTCTTCCAACCCATGAATATGGGATGTCCTTCAGTTTATAGAGGCCTCCTTTCTCTCAACAATGCCATGTAGTTTCCAGAACTCTAACAATTGTTAAACTTATTTCTAAGTATTTTTTTTTATGCTATTGCAAATGGAATTATTTTTCAAATTTGAGACCCTCTGGATTATTACAAAAATCTGTATTGGGCTTTTCTAGAGAAAGGGAATCAATCAGTACATATAGTCTTTTTATGTATAACTTACATCTTATTATATACACCTATTATTATAGGCATTTGATAACATATGAGATATACATATAAATCTCCTACTTACATTATCTCCTGTTTTATATATAAGTATATAGTTGATCAATATCCAACAAAGGCAGGAACTGCATGGGTTCACTTACACTTAAGATTTTTCTCTGATACGGTCCAGTACTATAAAAGTATTTTCTCTCATGACTTACAACAGTCCCTTCCCTGACTCACTATATCCTCAGCACAGTCTGCAACACATACACAAACTAGATGTTCATCAACTGTGCATGTGGTCTGCAAGGCTTCCCTCACTGGTGGGGTATTAGTAGTTAAGTTTTTGGAGAGGTGACTATGCAGGGGTCAGTGCTCCGAATGCCCATGTTGTCTGAGGGTCAGCTGTGTGTGTAGCTCGAAGGAACCAGTAGGGCTGGTTCCACACTTATAAAGGACGGGCGCATGTGATGTTGGAGCCAGCAACATCTCCAGAGCCATGGTCCTAATTTGAATCCAAAGGCCAGAAGCTGCTGCAGGACCAGAAGAACCAGCAACGCATCCCGTGTGAACCGCGCCAGGCTAGGAGGCCGGTCTCCTATCCTGTGACCTCGCCGAGCCCCACTGTACTAGTCCTCACAGCTTTCTGATGGGTTCCTCCGGATTCCCTGTACATGTGGTCATGCCGTCTGCAGAGAAGTTTTACTTCTTTCTTTGCAGGCTGGTTGCCCGTTATTATTTTTCTGGCCTAACTGCCTTGGAACCCAACGTTTAAAGAGTTCTTTATTAAAAGAAACTCACCCTTTGTCTGAGGTTTATGCTGCGCGTATCTCCTCCCGTTTGTCAGTGGTCTTTTGTGTATGTGCCGCGCAAAGTTACAAGACACTCGTCTGCAGTCGAACTTACCAGTCTTCTCTCTCACCGCCCTTCCCACACTGCCGTTGTGGGGGAAGCGCCCTCTCTCCCACAGTCTTAGGTTGTACACGACATCCTTCATCCGTTTGGAGTTTTTTCTTATATATGGTGAGAGATATGGACATAATTTTACCTTTTAAGAAATGGCTGTCCAACTCTCCTAGGACCACTTATTACACAGATGGTGCTGGCCCCGTGATCTGAGATGCCATCTTTGTCATATACTACGCTGCTGTATGGCTTCAGGTCTATTTCTGAGCTTCTGCTCTATTCCATTGTTCGACTGGGTGGCAATCCCCAACTGTTGCAGTTACGCTGGGTTTTACCGTATGTTTCAGGTCTGGAAGGGCCAGTTCCGGGTGGCCTTTCATCTTCTGTTTCACTGGCTATGCCTGAATGCTTGTTTTCCCACAGGAACTTCAGTAAACGGTAAAACTGATTACCACAAAACTCACTAAATTTTCTCAACTTCTAATTATTGTACAGTTCAGGCTCCTCATCTACTAAATGACAAACCCCCTCACCTTTCCATGGGATCACTGCTGTCAACAGGCGAGGGGTCAATCTAGAAGGTACGAGCCTTTCCCCAATGGAGTCCCTGGGATTACAGTCTTCCTTCCTCCCAGTCCAGGTAAACACCTGCAGACGAGGAAACTCAGGGTCTCCATCTGCTCATTGCTCCGGAGGCCCCAGGGCCCGGCACCCAACCGCGAGCACACGCTGGACCTTGACCCTGTCACTCACTGGGCACTTACTCCGAGTCCGGAATTCTCCAGAGGTGAGCACAAAAGGCACCGGCCGCTTCAAAGGTCTGTCCTGTTCAGAGGTCTGTCCTGTCGCTCAGTTACAAACCGGCTCCCTCCCACCCGCTGGGAAAGAAAAAGAGAGGAAAGTGTTTTTGCCAAAAAACCAAAACCCAACAACAATCATGTTCCCTTTAACCCGCAGGTCTGGGCACCCTGTGTACTTCTCTTCGCCGACCCCTGTGCGCCGGTCAGGGTCCAAGGCTCAATCACAGCAACCTAGGCCAGCACGGGGGCCGGCCGCGCCCCCTCCCCGAACCCAGGACAGGCCACAGGCGGTCGCTTGCTCTCTGCCCCCGCAGGACACAGTCCCCCTCCACCGACCCTCCCTCTTCCCTGGGGACGCACGGAGCCCAGACCCTCCCCGGGGCGGCCCTGAGGCCTAACTCTCTCCCAGGGTCTCACGCCCACTTCGGGCCCTCCCCTGGGGCCTCACTGCGCTTGGACCCTCCCCCTTCCCCGGGGCCGCCACTCCCCCGGACCCTCCCCGGACCCACCCATTGGGGGGTATCCCGCCCACCTCGGACCCCCCCACCCGGGGCCTCACTGGGCTCAGACCCTCTCCCTTCCCTGGGGCCGCCCCTCCCCTGGACCCCCCTCACCCTCCCCCAGACCCACCCACTGGGGGGTCCCCCGCCCACCTCGGACGCCCCCACCCGGGGCCTCACTGCGCCCGGACCCTCCCCCTTCCCCGGGGCCACCCCTCCCCCGGCCCCTCCCCCAGACTCTCCCCCGGACCCACCCACTGGGGGGGTCCCCCGCCCACCTCGGACTCCTCCCCCGCCCGGGGCCTCACTGCGCCCGGACCCTCCCCGTTCCCCGGGGCCGCCACTCCCCCGGACCCTCCCCGGACCCACCCATTGGGGGGTATCCCGCCCACCTCGGACGCCCCCACCCGGGGCCTCACTGCGCCCGGACCCTCCCCCTTCCCCGGGGCCACCCCTCCCCCGGCCCCTCCCCCAGACTCTCCCCCGGACCCACCCACTGGGGGGTCCCCCGCCCACCTCGGACTCCTCCCCCGCCCGGGGCCTCACTGCGCCCGGACCCTCCCCGTTCCCCGGGGCCACCCCTCCCCCGGACCCTCCCCCAGACCCTCCCCCCGGACCCACCCACTGGGGGGTCCCCCGCCCACCTCGGACCCCCCCCCGTCCCCCCCGCCCGGGGCCTCACTGGGCCCAGAACCTCTCCCTTTCCCGGCCCCTCCCCCAGACCCTCCCCCGGACCCACCCACTGGGGGGTCCCCCGCCCACCTCGGACTCCTCCCCCGCCCGGGGCCTCACTGCGCCCGGACCCTCCCCCTTCCCCGGGGCCGCCCCTCCCCCGGACCCTCCCCCGGACCCTCCCCCGGACCCTCCCCCGGACCCGGCCGACCTCAGACCCTGCCCTGGCCACGCGGAGTCCCCGGCGGGAGGCGTGCTGGGGGCGGGCGCCCGCGACCCGGAAGCGGGGACGAACACGGGGCGCCCGGGAGATGGCGGCGGCGGCGGCTGTTAGCAGCGCCAAGCGGAGCCTGCGGGCCGAGCTGAAGCAGCGTCTGCGGGCGATGAGCGCCGAGGAGCGGCTGCGCCAGTCCCGCCTCCTGGCCCAGGAGGTACGAGACCGGGAGGGCGACCGCCGCAGCGGACCGCCACGCTCGCCGGACGGCCGGGCGGCTCTGGGTCGACGGCCTGCGCAGGCGCAGCTGGCCGGCGCGCGCACGTCCCTCCGCAGGCTCCAGGAGGACCCGCCGGGCGCGCGCACGTTTCTCCGTGGGCGATTCGGGGGCGCGCACGTCCTTCCGCCGGGGGGAGCGTGAGGCGAGGGGGTCCTGGCCTGAGGAGGGCTGAGGAGGGTGGAGGCGGATGACAGCGGCCGAAGTGAGAGCGGGGTGGGGGCAGGAAGCTCCGGCGCGCTGAGCGCGGGCCCTGAGCCCCGAGGGGTCCCCGAGTCCCGGGCAGCGAGGACGCGCGGCTCAGAGTCCAGTCGCCTCGGGGACGCGGGCGGAGAAGCGCGCGGCCGGCCCGGGGGTGCCGTGCGCGTGCGTGCACCTGTGCGCTCGCGCGCCGCCGGGAGGGGAGCCCGCGGGGGGCGGGGCCGGGGCGGGGCCGGGGGCGGGGCTGCGCCCTCCCAGCTCTGCCCCCGGCGCGGACTTCCCCGCGGTCCCTACAGGAGCTGCCGCCGGCGCCCTGCCTCGGCCTTCGCGCTCCGTCCCCGACCGGTTCCCGGGGGCGAGGTCCCCGCGGGTCCCCGCGCCGGCGCCGGCAGGGAGAGGGAGCGCGGGGTCCCCCGTGTGCTCACCCCGAGCGAGGGAGCACCCCAGGGAGACGCGCCGGGCCCCGTAGCTGATGGGTTCTGTGGGTGAGGGCGGGGCGTGGGCGGCGCGGGGACCGTCTGGCCCAGGTGCAGGGGACGCGGCCTCCGCAGCGCCGCCGTCCGCGTCGATCCTGGCTCCGACGCCTTTAATTTTATTTATTTACTTTTACAGATTTTATTTATTCATTTGACAGACAGAGATCACAAGGAGGCAGAGAGGCAGGCGGGGTGGGGGGCAGGCTCCCCGCGGAGCAGAGAGCCCGATGCGGGACTCGATCCCAGGACCCTGAGATCATGACCTGAGCCGAAGGCAGAGGCTTAACCCACCGAGCCACCCAGGCATCCCCACATTTTATTTTTTTTAATTTTTTTAAGATTTTGTTTTTAATTAATCTCCACACCCAAAGTGGTACTTGAGTTCACACCCCGGAGATCAGGAGTCAGGTGCTTCACGGCCTGAGCCAGTCGGGCGCCCTGCACGCGCTTTCCAGGCAGCCTTTAGGAGAAGCCTGTGCGAGCATTTTGGGAAACGGGAGTCTGCGCAGTTGAGAAGCCGCGCAAGCCTGGCAACAGGTGGGGTGGAGCTCAGCGGGTCCCGCAGAGGAGAGCAGTCCTGTGCTTGCAGAATGGGGGTTTGACCTCACTAGGCAGGAGGCGCACAAGGCCTGGAGCAGACGTGGGAAAGGCACGGGGAAGACGAGGATGAGTTGTTTCTCTGTCTGCGGAAGATGAGAGTTCGGAAGTTCCGTGTGGAAGTAGTAGCTATGCAGATGCAGAACCAGTGACAGAACAGGGGACAGGTCAGAGCTGGCATCAGAGTAGAGAGAAACGTTGAAAAGCAGACCCAGGACCCTCCGTGCTCGGTACATTGTCCCCCCTACAGATGCACATACCGAAGAAATGTTTCACAGTCCAGGGTTTCACAATTCTTACTATATACAGTAAACTTCAATATGTTCTGTTTTATTTAAAAAGCTGCTTGTAGGGGCGCCTGGGTGGCTCAGTGGATTAAGCCGCTGCCTTCGGCTCAGGTCATGATCTCAGGGTCCTGGGATCGGGTCCCGCATCGAGCTCTCTGCTCAGCAGGGAGCTTGCTTCCCTCTCTCTCTCTCTCTGGCTGCCTCTCTGTCTACTTGTGATTTCTCTCTGTCAAATAAATAAATCTTAAAAAAAAAAAAAAGCTGCTTGTAACCTACTGTTGATTTCATGACCAACCAGGGGGTCATGGCTGGAGACATCCAGGTGCTGGGATTAGAACACTATTTTGCCGTAGTGCACAGTCAACAAAGGTGTTAAGTGATGCCATTCTCTCAATAACGTATTTCACAATGCACATTTATTCTTCATGACACAGCACCTTTTTTTTTTATAATTTAGAAATTTATCGGAAAAGCAATGTATGGTGAAGAAATTCAACTTTGTGTCATATCTTGACTCCCCAACTAAATAAGGACATTAGTGCCCTATACCTGTCTTCTGTTCCATCTGTCAGCTTCTGACCCTTATATCATCATTCTTAAATTGTCAAGTTTTATAATATTTCTATTGTTTTGTAATTAGAATGAGTCTACGGAGCATTTTCAGTGGCTGATTTCCAAATTTGGAGTTTCAGGGAATAGTATTTACAGTGTATTGATTACATAGATAGTATTCACTGTAGAACCAAGTTGTATGGTTATCAGAAAAAGATGTATGATTCTGTGTCACTAGATGTGTGTGGCTAGGCAGAGAATGTTTCCAGTGTCACTGCTGAGAACTCTCTTGCGTTACACTCTAAAATTGCTCAAAATCGTAACAGGCTTTAGTCTGCTCCTGTTTGGAGTCTACGTTTCTAATGCAGCTCTATAGTTTTCAAGGAGTTTCTGATGACTTTTATTTTTCCTTTTTGGCAAAACAAGAATATGCCTTTATTTTACCAGTAGATTCTTTTTCATTTTGTCTGTTTAAATAAATCAGTCTTCTTCCTGAGAGCACTCCAGGCCCCTGCTCCCTCTGCTGTGGCCCAGTGCACAGCCTGGACTTTCTCCCACCCCGCTTCTTCGTTGGGCTGCCCGAACCCAGTGTCTTCTTGGTTGGATTTCTTTCTCTCCATCTTACTAGAGTATATTATCAAGGAATTTTTTTTGTTCTTAGAAATATCTATGGGGGTAAGTTTTTAAAGACTTTATATATTAGAAAAAGTCTTTACCCTCATATTTCACTGCTGGTTTGAATTTCAAGTTTAAAAATATATTGCTTGTTCTCCTTAGCACCCATGACCTCCGTTCAATATGAAGACTGGTATCTTTATCTGTTATATCTTCGATTACTTCTTTTCCTTTGTGCCTTTCTGCAATTCCTATGAATCAGCTAGTGAAAATCCTACAGGCTTTCTGTGTCTTTTAAGAGTGTCTGTCTTTCTTTCTTTCTTTCTTTCTTTTTTACTTTCCCCATTTCTTTGTCTTTTTCTCCTACTTTAAGGCTTTCTCCTGAACTTTAAAATGTTGGTATTCTTAATTTTAATTTTCAATGATCATTTCTCAATTTTCGGATTGCTTTCTTTCCATAGCATGTTGTTACCTTATAGATGCAACTGTCTTGAATTTGTCTGAGAAAACTAATTAGAATTTAAAAATTTCCCATTCTCTCAATTATCTCCGTTTCCCCCTTTTATTCCTTCTCTTTTGTGTTTTGACGTTCTAAAATGTTTGCTGAACCTTCCTTGTGGACTTGTGTTTATGAATGAAGGTATGACAGCTCCCGGGATCTCCTTTGTCTTTTGCAGTCACTCTGGGGGGAGGGGTTCTGCCAGCCCCACAGCCACGTCATCTGCCTGTTGTGTCTACTGCTGCTGGTCTGGAAATACCGCCCCATCTCCTCTCCGTCTCACAGAAATTAGTCAAGTGTCTGTTCTCCTGTTCTCGGTACCATAATGGTTTTCTCTTTTTGTGCTTCTTTATTGTCACATAAATGAGATGTCAGGAACAAGGAAGATAAATGCGTATGCACAGTCTCGCACTGAATTTTAACTGATTTCTGTTTCTGCTTATTCAGCTCCTGGTGCTTCATATTCTCTTTAAAGAGAACAGACAGGACAGACACGTAACTTTCTCAGAAAGCACCTGGGTGCCAGGAGCCGCAGGTCTTCCCAGGGTCTGGGGGTCACATTTCTTTTCATTTTGCCTTTTATCAGGCCTCGTAGCAGTGATGTGACTTCCCGGGAGGATGGAGCTCGCTTCCCCGGCCGCAGTCTGGTGCGCTCCGTCTGCTGAACGCTCGTGCTTCTTTCTGTTAGGACTGACCTGGCTCTCTGTGTCGGTCTTTCTGCCAGACCTGTTTTTCGGCCAGGGTTGCTGTATCTGTCTTCTTAGCTCAGAGGAACAGGAAAGGAAGGGTTGCTGAGAGCCGACTCGTGAGTCTGGGGCAGTTCAGAGATTAACTGCTCTGAGGCCTGATGAAACTGAGCATGATGGCGTTTCCCCACTTGGGGGCCTTCTCGCAACCTGGTACTTGTCTCTAGAAGGACTGCACCTCTCCAAGAGCCCCTCCTCCCATCTCGGCAAACTCTTTAACATCTGGACAGGAGAGTTGTAGGAGGTGGGGACAGAGGTCGTCAGAGCTAAAGAAGGACAGGCTTGTCCCCTGCTCCCGGGAGCTTACCGCCTGGTCACAATACTGCCGTTGGGACTCGTGAGACAGTTAGTGATCAGCCAGATAATACATGAGTAAGTGTTCCGCACACTCTTAAGTGTTTTAGTGTTCTGCCGAAGTCAGGGGAAGCGAGCGCCTGAGTTGGCTAAAACGGGCAGAATTTAAGGGGATGCGAGCCTGACGATCCAGGGAGTGAGGAAGCTCGTGGGAGCCGAGGTGCAGAGTAGAGGCCAGGCGGGGATGCTCAGGGCGGTGTGCAGGGTGACCGGAGGTGGCTGGACAGCAGGCTTGGGATTCTGTAAGGTGACGGTGACTTTTTAACGAGTTGTCACTCCTGCTGGAGCAGGCGTGTGAGAAAGCTGGCAAGAGGTCAGAGAGGTCATTGCTGGGCTCAGAACCAAGCCCTGGGCTTCAGGACGCAGGCCCTCCCGGCCCCCTCAGCCGCTCTGCTCTCCGTTGGTGACTTGTATTTCAAGAAGCTGGAGAAGGCGGAGGGAGAAGGGAGAAGGGGTAAAAACCGCAAAGGGGTAGCCACTGGTGTTCGGAAGTGTCACCTTGGGGAATCAATGTGACTGCTGTTTCCCATTTAGGTGATGGCCCACAGTCAGTATCAGAAGTCCAAGAGAATCTCCATCTTCCTGAGCATGCCGGACGAGATCGAGACAGAGGAGATCATCAAGGACATTTTCCGGCGAGGCAAAACCTGCTTCATCCCGCGGTACCGGTTCCAGAGCAATCACATGGATATGGTAAGGTTGGCCTCGCCCGAGGAAATCTCCGCGCTTCCCAAAACGTCCTGGAACATTCATCAGCCCAGAGAAGACGAGGTTCGGGAGGAAGCCTTGTCGACAGGTGAGTGCTTGCGGTATTGGAACCGGCATCCCAGGGTGCTGGCAGACGGTGACCCGATGGTGATGTGCGGGTCGTAGGGGCCGCTTTCCCTATGGGGACGGACGGTGTGGCACTTCCGTTTCGAGATGCCCTGATCATGCGGCTCAGGGCGAGATGCCCCCGGTAAGCTGAGAGTAAGGCATCTGGGAACGGGTGCCTGTGTACCCACTCTGGCCCTTACCCGGGGTCAGACTGGACATTTCCCCCGGAGAATGTCATCACTTCCCATGACCTCCCTTATGTTCTGTATATTAATGAGCACATTAACATTAATGCTAATGGGCTTTTCTGATGCAACTTCAGACCAACCAGTTGCCTTCTGGACGACATCTCCTCTTGGATGTCACCTGGCTTTAGGCTGCTCCAGGCTGACTCCTGTCCCCGTTGGCCCATCGCGTGTCCCTCTTAGTGCCTGGTGCCGTCAGCCTCGTGCCCGGCCGTGCCAGGAATCTCAGGATCGTCCTTGACTCCCCCGTGCCAACCTCTCTCATGTCCCTCACGCGGTCTGTGGCCAAGTCCTCCTGGTGTCCCTACTAAGTGTTTGTTGAGGGTGTCCGCTCCTCGGGACGGCAGTCTGAGCTGCCCGCGCTGTGCACACAGCCTCCTCGTGGCTGCTCCTGTCTCTTCTCGTACCGCTCCTCCCTGTCGGTCCGCTGTCCACACAGTATACGAGACGAGATTTCCGAGACACATATCTGATCGCTTCTCCGCCCTGTTTCAAGCATCTCAGCGACCTCCTGCTGTCCCGGGGCAGTGTGGGGGGCGGCGTGAACCCTCCTTATGAGGCTCTTCCCAACTTGGCGCTGCGCGTCCATCTGTTTTCACCTGTTTCCAGCCCCGCTCTGTGAAACCCAGGTTCTGGCCACTCTGAGTCTGTCTCCCAGCCCTGCCGGCTTTCCTTACCGCTGGACCTTTGCACATGCTCTCCCCTCGCCAGCAGCCACATGGGAGATTTAATGGCTAACAAGCAGTTGGAGAGCTGAAAGCAAAACAAGCTGGGAATACTAGCTTGTCGGACGCTGGTTCAGACCTTCTTGAAAGTGTGTGTTTGACTAAGACCTTACACGGCTGCAAGGAACCGCAGGGCAGCATTGTGAGGTCGCCTCCCTAGTTCTGCTCCCTTCCGGCCAACACCATGACCCACCAAAGCAACAGGTTGGGATGGGAGGGCACTGAGTCAGGGCTCATCGCGGTGGGGGTGTCATCTGCTTGGCGACCTTAGCTCCCCCTCTATCACCCAGCCCTGCCGTCTGCTTGGAACCCGGACATCGCAGGACGGCCATGTGTCTGCACGGGGAGAGGCCACAGACACTGAGGACAAGGAGACAATAAGGGGGTGGTAATGAGCCAGGCTCAGAGCTGAGCCTGGACGTCACTCAGACTGAGTGCAGCTGCTGCTGTGCGCTCGCAGGCTGACGGGGTCCCCGGACGTCCAGCTCTGTCTACTCCATGGTGGCCGCCCCTCCCGTGCCCACACTGCCTCGTGGAGGTGTCCCTGCTGAAACGCCCTGGCCCACTCTGGAGCGCCCTCCCTAGGTTGAGTCCAGGCGTGTCGCCCTGAACCTGTACGCCATTGTTCTGTTTCTGTTCAGGTTCGGCAGTGGGAAGAGTTATGAGGAGACGTGATCTTCCCTCTCAATCTGGATGCATTTCCCGTCACGATGAACTCAGTCCAAGTCAATGACTAAATCATTTACGTGTGGTTTTGAGCACATGACTTGGCACAGAATAGCTATTTGGTAAATAGTCAACTTTTTTTTTTTTATTTGAAAGAGAGAACACAAGTGCACAGCGTGGCGGTGGGGTGCAGGGGGAGGAGAGAGCGAGAGAGAATCTCGAACAGCTCCGCACTCAGTGCAGAGCCCGACACGGGACTCGATCCCAGGAGATCACGACCGGAGCCAAAGGCAGAGGCTCTCCTGACCGAGCCACCGGGGCGTCCCAGGTAGTAACTGCTCTTAACTGTGAGCGAGGAAGACGGACTTACTCGTCGTACTATCAGTTCATTGCTAGCCAAGGGCATTATATTTTGAGAATTTCCAAGGGACATTTCCGGAGGATCTTCATCGTGTTAGACACTGTTAGGTGTGGAAGGATGAGGTCCTGGGTTCCAGGGGGTCACCCTCTAACTGGGGAGACGTACGCGAACGGAGAAGTATCCCAGCCGGCAGTGCCTGTCGGATGCAGGTACCGCAGGAAACGGGAGAGCGCGCTGAGAACATGGAGGTTTAGGGCTTGGCCCGGAGCAGACAGACATCCCCCCGGGAGGCGGTTCGTTTCCTGCCTTCCTCCGCCGCGCTTATCCACGCTGTAGTGACGGGACGGGTTGCTTCCCCGTGTGTTCTTCTCGGCGGACGCTTGTGCTCTGGGTTGTAAAGGTAGAGAGGCTGCGATCTGGCTTCGTGGCCTCCAGTCTGAGGGGGGAGGCTCTTTGCCGCTGTTGGTAGAAATGTTGGAGCAGGCGCGTGGGTTTCCTCGGCATCAGCGGCGTGGCGTGCGGCAGCTTTGGGGCCGAGCTGCGAACCTCGCTTCACGGGGTCTGGGACGAGCTGACTAGTGCGCAGACCATCCGTCCTGGCATGGCTTTCATGGCCCTTTTCCTTCTGGTTTGCCCGCGTTATCACGGCTTGGAAAGACTGAGCTGTCGTGTCTGTCCTTACCCTCGTAAGTTCTTAAAAATGTCCCATTGGGTTTGCTTGCATCGTGTGTCGGGCAACACAAAGAGATGGCTGGGGGAAGGGAGGGGCCGCCTCCTTCCCGAACTTGCACTCAGAGGGAGAGCTGCTCGGGCAATGAGGTGAGCCAGGAGTCTTTCCAGGGAAAGTGCATTATCTGATTCAACCTGACGTAATCGAAAATGGGATTTTTTTGGCTCAGAGACTGAAAAATCCCCAAAAGGGCTAGCTTTGATATGGCTCCGTCAGGGCTCTCAGGATCTGCTCCGACTCGGCCCTCACCTGGGTTGGCTTCCGTTCCAGGTATCCGTGGTGCCCCGTGGTGGCCCGTGGCGGCTTCCGGTTCCACAGCAGCCTTGCCGTTCGTGTTCCTGGCAGAAGGGAGCAAGTCTACCAGTAAAATCCTGCTCTTCTCACTGACCTAAATTGGGTCAAGTAGCCATCCCCCAAATTGGTCCCTGCAGCCCTGCACGTGGATGAAGCCAGCTCCTGGGCCGCTCACTGGGAGCAGGAAGGAGGGTGCGTGTTTGCTCCTGCTGCGCTGCTCCAACCACTGGTCCTGGTGTCCTGTGGTGACTTCGCATGGGAGAAACGCATGCGTTGGAACGTGCGGAATGGACACTGGGCAGTCCCAAGTCTGCACTCGCCTGTACTGTCGTGACCAGCTTCTGCTCATTTCGGACATTTCTGAAATTCTTTTTTTTTTTTTTGTTTAAGATTTATTTATTGTTTTGGTGGGGGCAGTGAGGAGCAGAGAGAGAGAGAGAGAGTCTCAGGCAGACCCCCGCTGAGTGTGGAGCCCGATGTGGGGCTGGATCCCACCACCCTGAGATTGAGACCTGAGCTGAAACCGAGAGTCAGATGCTGAAGCCGCTGAGCCCCCCAGACGCCCCCTTTCTGAAATTCTGTCGAATATCGCAAGCTGTCTGCTGTCACTTTGTCTGTGCTGCTGTTTTATTTCTCTTTCCGGAGGCTCTTTGGGGAGTCATACCTATGTGGGCACCAGAGATGTAACTTAAATGAACAATCATAAGGGAGACTTTCTCGTCCTCGACCTTTAGAGTAATCGAGCGGGACGTTCGTGACGAGCGTAACCGGTGCGGTGTCTCCTCGCTGTTCGCCGTCCGTGCTGCTGGGTGGGTGAGCCTCTGTTCACTGAAACTAATTCCCGTTAAACGGACCTCATTCCTTCCTCTAATAGGATGCACGGCCTTGGAAAGACTAGAATAAAGAGAGTGGGTGTGAATTTCATCGAGGTGTTGGACAGAGTCATGATATCCTTGAGGATAAGCCGAATAAAAGTAGATCGGATCATAACATTCGTTCAGAAAGTATTTACCGAGTGCCCGGTGTGTGTGAGCCGTGGAGGGTCGGGGCGGGAGGCAGGCTGGACGGGTCCCATCGCCGCAGAGCGGACGAGCCGGTGGTCCTCGCTGAGACAGATCTGTGCGAGCCTGTCCCAGGGCTCTGTGCTGCCCCGCTCAGGACTTCATTGCCACTTAGATGTCCCACTGTCCCCAAGGACGTCAGAGTTCATCCTTACCGCGCTCTGTGTGTTTCCCCCGTTCCTGTGCACCGACGGTTTGGAACATAGGATCATCCTCGTCTCCTTTCCACCCATCCGGCTTTCCAATATCACTGGATCTTTCTTTGCACGGTTTTTACCGCCTGTCTCTCATTCCAGCCTGGGGGGAATCTTGGCTACAGTCTCGATTCTTCAGATCTGTTCCATTGGAATAAACTTTGGACTGGCTTCCTGGACATACTGACCATCCTAAAATACCTTCTGGGGCAGGTCCTCTCTGCTCTTGAAGACTTTTCCTGGGCCCTGGCTAGATCTGTATCCCCAGGCAGACCCTGGTTCCTGCTGGCTCATTCTTGCCAGAAGAAGGGACACCGGATAGCCCTGAAACGTCCAGGCCGCCCTCTGGGCCCTCCCTATGCTTCCTCCTCAACTCCTGCTTCAGCCAGAGGCGTGTGCCGGACGACAGGTTACCAGCTGTCAAGAAGGTAGATGGGAAGCAAATAAACCTCATTTGACCTCATTCTGCTGTGTGACAGGGGTGGTCACGTACAGCCTCTGGGCCTCAGTCCCCTCCCCCGCGGACGGCCGTGGGGGAGCTCGCGGGGGGCCGTGTCTGCCGCGCGCTCAGGGCACGGTCATTGCTCCGCTGGTGCTCAGGGTCCTGGCTGGGCTGCATCATGCGCGCCGCCGTTGAGCTGTCTTCCCAGAGCATCCTGTGGGCACCACTGTGAACTCTGCTCCCCCCGTTTCTCGGGGACTAAGAGGTCTCATGTGTCCCTCGCAGGCAGTGTCTTGTGGTCTAGCACCTTTGAGTCAGGCTGACTAAGCGCTAGTCTAGGTCTTACCATTCAGGCAAGTTACTTACCGCCTCAAAGTACACGTGTTTCTCATGTGACAAGTGCGGATGAGCGTGGTCCCCACTGTTTGTGTTGAGAGGACAGACGGGCTCGGATCTGTGCGACGTCCCTTGAGTGGTCCCTCGTGGGCTCGGCACTCGGTAAACGGTGGTTGCTACTCCTGAGCTCAGCTGCCTTTTCCAGACCTTCCTAACTTCCCCCCAAACCTCACTCCTTCCTTCTGTAATTCCCACTCACCTGCTTCCCATGGGCAACCCCCATTTTATTTCTCCTCGGGGCTGCATTTCCTTTATTACTGATAGACTTCATGGATCTGTGATTTATACAAAATACATGTATTCGGTCTTTGGCGCTGGCTTCTGGCACAGAGTTCCTAACACCCTTGTAATTTCCTTAGTGATAAAGGTGGTGCATCTGGGGGGCTCAGTTGGTTGAGCATCTGCCTTTGCTCAGGTCAGGATCTGGGGTCCTGGGATCGAGTCCTGTATCGAGCTCCTTGCTCAGCCGGAATTCTGCTTCTTCCTCTCCTCCCTGCTCCTGTTTCCTCTCTAATTAGTAAATAAAAATCTTTGTTAAAACAATAGAAATCGGGGCGCCTGGGTGGCTCAGTGGGTTAAAGCCTCTGCCTTTGGCTCAGGTCATGATCCCAAGGTTCTGGGATCGAGCCCCGCATCGGGCTCTCTGCTCAGCAGGGAGCCTGCTTCCTCCTCTCTCTCTGTCTGCCTCTCTGCCTACTTGTGATCTCTGTCTGTCAAATAAATAAAATCTTAAAAAAAAATAGAAATCGTTTCATATGATGCTGTGACATTTTTACTTGGTGTTTGTGAGTGAAGGGTTGACTGACACCAGTCCTGGGAGGGAATAACCTGGGACTTGCTCTTGTCCCAGCACTGGTTTGGGGACACTGCGAGTTCAAGTTAAGGTGCCGTGCGCTCCCCAGCTGTCTCCTGTGGCCGCCATGGCGGCGCTGGGCGTCTGCGTGTGGCCTTGGGTCTGTGTGTCTCAGTTCGTGTGAAAGACGGGTGGGATGTGGGAGGTGTGGGGGTCAGCACACAGCTCTTGGTGCACCCCGGGTGCATGACGGGGAGAAAGGAGCTGTGGACGGGGCCGCTCTGGAACGCCGTGTACTGGTGGTGATACCAGACCGAGAGGAGCTTGCGTCTCCTGGGTCAGAGCGCCGAGCAGAATCCCATCTGCGGGCCCTCCCCGGCCGGGCCCATGGGAACTCCCACGCCGCCACGACGACTGGGCATTCTTCACTGAATTTCCTAAGCCAAGACATAAGCAGTCCTAACATTTTCTGTGGTTGGATGCTTCGGGGGATTTATAGTGACAGCTCGTGCTCTTACTGGAAGTGATGTTTCCAGACCTTTGACGTGTCTCTTTTGCTTCACAAAAATCCCCTCCACTACTTTTACGTGAACTTTCAGAATAAATCAACACGACTAAAAATAAAGCACCTGTAACTTTGGAGCGTGTCCCCTGGGGCCGTGCGGGAGTTTCCGGGACCTCTGCGTGGTGGGGGGCTGTCCCCGGGTGTAGCCACTATGGGAGGCGGGACAGGCCCTGTAGTCCTCACCGCATCTGCTGGTTGTCAGATGGGAGGTCGAGTGACCGCCCGAGGACTCACGGGCGGTTAGGGATGCGGGTCCCCCTGTTCTCCTGCCTCCTCTCCAGCGGCCGTGGGGGGGCCATTTCCCTTCCCAGAGCCTCCCTCATGAAGACCGTGGTCTCCCTGGGCCGTGCTTCTCCGTCCCGACTGCCTTCGGCATGAGCGTGGTTCCCGGGGCTGGTACCCTGCGCGAGCGAGTTTGTGGGAACGTTGTCCTGGTTTCTCAGGGAAGAGCGAGCACTGAGTCCCCGTGTCTGAAAGCACACTGGTCCTGACGTCAAGTTGCTCATTTTCCCACTTTATATTCCAGTAGACGTTCAGGAGGGACAGCCCGGGCCTTTGCTGGAAGGACGAGCGCCCTCGGGACGGGCTTCCGGGGAGCAGCTTCGGAGCATGTGCTTGTTTCACGGAGTGTGATTTACTTCTTGTTCCCTCCCAGCCCAGTAAGATGAAGAGATTCTTCCTTGGAGGTTAGGGCCTGTCACACCAGCCAAGACGGGCAAACTGGCTCAGTGCCCTGGTCCCGGGGAACGATTCATCGAGGGTCCCGGTGCCGCCCACAGACACGTCATTCAAGGGACTAAGCCAGGTGACTTAACTCCCGATGTACAGAACCTCAAGTTTTAAATGCTTTTTCTTGTTCAATTTTTATTTATTTATTTATTTTTTACCTCTGATAGAAACATTAAAGTGTCCATTAGGCTTATGTACATTTTTGTCTATATTCAATTCAGAGAAGAGGCAGAATTTTTAGGAGGAGTTTGAATTAGAACAAAGTAAATTGTGATTCTTAACGGTGAGAGCTGTGTGTGGACAAGCCCCACCACGGCTTCCCGTGGCCTCAGAGACAGTGCCTTGTCTTGCCCAGCCAGGGGTCCCTCATTCTCTGTCCGTCTGTCCCTCCGTCCCTGCAGAGCCCTCTTCCAAGGATTAATGAACAGTCCTGGGCAGACCCCGGGACCCTGGAGTCCTCCATCTTGTTCCTCTGTTGTGTGGCAAGAGCCAGGAGCGTCTGTTCGAATGTCTTCAGCAGCAAAACACCGCTTTACAATTCTTCACTATGGCATTTTGAAAGGTCACAAGACTGGGATGTTCCTTTATGATGCATTATGACGTGTTCTTTCTAGAAAAACGGTTAGAGAATTTTCCGCATGGAAACACAAAGGTCAGAGGCGACCTCGGGGGTGCTGAGCCGGTCGATGAGAGGAAGTCTCCCTTTGCCCGTGGAGCCCGGTTGGTGCTGGGCTGAGTTCTCCGCTCCAGGGTGTGGCGGGACCTGTCAGCCGGCCGGCCTGCCGTCACTTGCCGTCCTCACCTCCCACTGCTGCCAGAGGGACCCGAAAACTCACCTGGCTTGGACTCCAGCCGTGCCTGGAACAGAAGTCCCACCTCTGTAGCAATACCGAGCAGAGAGGTGTGAGCGTGTGGGTGTCTGTGTTTTCCTCTTCCTGAGAAGGTCTCTGAGCCTTCCGCCTGAAATGCCCCTCGTCTTTGGCAGCGTGCTGGGATCGGAATCCTCCCTTTTCAAGACCCAGCTTAAATGTTAACCCCCCCAAATACAGCAACTCAGCTGCATGCTCCACCCCCCCCACCCCCGCCGCCATTTGTGCCCTGCATATTGGGTGATGGCATCGTACGCCCTTACCGCGAGTGCAGCACAGTTTTGCTTTTGAAAATCCTGTGCTGGAAGCTCTCACCCCGGAAGTTCCCTCCCCCGTCTTTATGATGCTGGTGATGATGGTAAGAACACGGAGGACTGGCTTCACTCTTCTGGCAATGGTCCCCGCGTCCACGCTGTGTTTTCAGCCACGGGCGCGAACCCGTGATTGTCCCCGTCCACACACATTCTCTGTCGGGGCTGTGTGGTAAACATGAGAGGCTTGGCAGGAATCTTGCTGTGTGGGGTTCGTGGGCTCCTGAGTGAGGTGCTGGTCCCGTGACGAGGGGGGGAGGGCAGGTGGGTGTGAGAGGGGGATGGGGTGCAGATGGACAAGCAGCAGCCTCAGCCACGCTCCGCCCGCACTGGCTGTGGCCTCGGGCTGCCTCCACAGCGGACACCCGTAGCCCCGACTCGTGCAGGACCATAGCCGTCCTGCATCTGGGCTTGACTTTCATCCTGCAGGTGCTGGCGGGGGGGGTTCCCGAAATACTGTAATCAGGGGAGTGACGGGGACAGTCTCAGTTTTGGAAAGACCGTGCTGTAGCCCTAGGAGGGGGCGGGCTGGGGAGACAAAGCCCACCGAGACACGGAGCAGCATCAGCGGGGAATGTGCTGGAATAGGAGGATAAGTGGCCACCACTTGATGGACGGAGAGACACGTGGGCCCTGACACAGGCAGGGTTTGTCTTGGTGACAGACCACGTCAGGCCGCTGGAGCACAGCCCGGCTTTGGGGTGTGGTGCTGTTCACCGAGCTGGGGGCGTGGGAGGGGTGGGGAGCAGGAGCGAACCAGGTTGAGGGGGTTCTGGGGCCCCCAGGGGTGGCTGTAGGTAGTTAGTGGGGTGCATAGATCTGGAGGTCAGGAAATGATGATGTGGATTCGGGAGTCGTGGGGTAGGACTCTGCACTGCTGGGGTGAACCCCGATTTTATAAGCAGGAGCCGAAGGGTGGACCATGAGACTGACAGACATGGGCCAGAGTGATGGTCATTCTCTCATCTACATGAGGTTTTTTTAGGTCCTGGGCTTTTGAAATTATTTCTTAGATCAGTATCGTTTGCAAAAAGTAGGGAGAAAATATAAGTATAAATTTGGAAAGGGTCAGCTAGAAGGAGAAAACAGCCTCTAAGTCCACAGAAATGAGCGTCTGCCTCCTCCTCGACTGCAGAGGCTGCCGGTCAAGTCGTTCTCCGTCCGTCAGCTTCTGCCGTAGAAAAAGCAGATGAAAGGGAGGCTGTGTCTTGTGGCGAGACACTCTTTTCTTGGGGCTCGTACGATCCAGGGAAGCGGGAAATTAGAAATACGACCACAGCCTGCGCTCGACCAGCAGCCTGGCCCGTCTCGCCCTCCAGGGGCCATCGTGAACTTCGCGTTTGTGGCTCCAAGGTCCGCTAGCGCTAAGCCGTAAGGAAGAGCCACCAGCGGCAGGACTGGCCTCTTGAGCACCCTCTCTGGGTTTGGCAGTAAAGCGAAAAGTGCTGAAGGCAGGCGTGACCTACATACACTGTCTGTCCCTCGGCGGGGAGGAGGCCCGACCGCGTGGAAGCCACCACAGCCTCACAGTGAGGATACGGTTTGCGAGCGGGTGAGCTGGAAGGCCCAGGGCGTCAGGCTGCCCGCGGCTGGGCCCGTCTATGCCGCGTGGCGTTTCTGTGAGTGCAGGACGGATGTGGATGACGAGCCCATGTGGCGGAGCAGCAGCTCCTTCGCTCTTCGTGGAAGCGATCACGCGTGCGGGGCCGTGATTTTGGAGGTCGAGCAAGGGACACGATGGCTAGTCAGAGTTGTCCCGTCCATTCCCCCGACCTGAGCGCCGCGAACGCTGCAGGGTACCCCTCCGTCGTCTGTGTGCGCTCTTCTTAAGAAGTCGGTGCAGTGTGACGCTCTTCATTCCGCTCTGCGTTTTCTTTTTCACTTGTTAAGAAAACTTAGAATGACTTACATGGCCGCACACAGCGATTGACTCCGTGTTGTCAGGGGTCGCGAAGCGTGGACGAGCTCTGTCCGCAGCGGTCCTGTGCTGATGCAAATCAGGCCGCTGCTGTTTTCTAAGTTATAAGCAGCAGCCTAGAGAGCACCACGACACGTGTCCGTGTATTCACGCGAGTCACTCTGTCGGGCCCGCTTAGCCGTGCGGTGGGGACGGGGCGGAAGTCCTGTGGGTGCGTCCCTTGTGCTTCCCAGGAGAGGCCGTGTGACTTCACACCCACGTCTGGCGGCTTTGCACACCCACCCATGCTGGCTTCACACACCCACATCCGAGCAGCTTCGCACACCCACCTATGGCGGCTTCGCACACCCACATCTGGCGACTTCGCATACCCACCTCTGCCGTCTTTACACACCCATGTCCGTCAGCTTTGCGCACCCACCTCTGGCGGCTTCGCACACCCACGTCCAGCGGTGTTGCACACCCACCTCTGCTGGCTTCGCACACCCACGTCCGAGCAGCTTTACACACCCACCTCCGGCAGCTTTGCACATCCACGTTTGGTGGCTTTGCACACCCACGTCCAAGCAGCTTCACACACCCACCTCTGGCGGCTTCGCACACCCATGTCCGGCGGCTTCGCACACCCACGTCCAGTGGCTTTGCACAACCATCTCTGCCGGCTTCACACACCCACGTCCGAGCGTCTTCGCAAACCCACGTCCATCAGCTTTGCGCACCCACCTCTGGCGGCTTCCCACGCCCACGTCTGGTGGCTTCGCACACCCACCTCCGGCGCGGAACAGGGCCGTTTCCTTTCCTGGAACGGATGGACGGACACGGCGACGATGAATGTCCACGAGCTCGTGAGCCCTTACCATATGCCCGTGGCGAGCGATGTCCTGTAAGGAAAAGCCACACGAGGTCCGGGGTCCAGGGCCCTCGGGGTGCAGACTGCGGAGGACGGAGCCCGCTGTGTGGAGGGTGGGGGAGCAGTGGGTTTGGTCCCTGGCTCCATCATGGACTGGCCGAGGGGACGCGGGAGACCTCGTCATCCCTCTGAGTCTCGGCCCCTCATTTGGGGATGCAGACGGCGAGGCCTGTGTCGCTGAGGCGTCGCGAGGGCTGCATGAAAAACTCTGGGTGAGGCTTCTACCCTGCTCGTGACGTAGCAGGCGCTGTCGATGGTGGTGATGCCCATCGCTTGTGGGGCGTTGGCCGCAGGCCTGGTGACGAGGGCGCCACAGGGATGTGCCCGGACCGCCCGGGGGTCTGGGGTGGAGGCGCTCCTCGGTCTGACGAGTCTGGGAGGACGTGGCTGAGCCAGGCCTTCGGCGTGAGGTGGGGTTGGTTCCCCGGGGGGCGCTGCTGGGAGGAGACAGGGTGCCAGCCGCACGTTGAAGAAGGTGGGCGGCAGGCTCCGGAGAAACCCGCCTGGGCATCTGCCCACCCGTGCTGCGTGGATTCTCAGGCCTAGAAGTAACGGTGTGGACTCACCAGTGCTTCTGGTTTTGTTTCGTAGAATTAACCAAGAGGAATTCCCCAATCGCGTCCTACTCTCCTCCTCCCTTCTCTGAAGAGCTGCAGTGGGTAACTTGTTCATTATGGCAAATGTCAAAATCTGTACTAAGCTTTGTGTTTTTTAACCTAATTTGTCTTTTGTAAAGTGCTATTCTTTGCCCCATTTATGTTGGGGAATAAATATATTTTTTGTGTTCATCATTTCCTTTCCAGTTGGTAACAATTCTTTATTAAATTTAGCCACGAGTTGGTGCTGTAAATGTTTTTATCATTTTCTTCTTTGTGTGTGTTTCTGTTTTGAGGGATCCGGATGGATTAAAACCTTATTAGTGAGATCAGTCTTTTCCTTTACAATTTCTGCCTTTGGCTTCATTTTTAGGGAGTCTTTCTACATTCTAGAGAATATTAAAATTTTTATTTTATCCTAGTACTTTATTTTTGAATGTTAAAATATTAATTTGGGGGGTACCTGGGTGGCTCAGTGGGTTAAGCCTCTGCCTTCAGCTCAGGTCATGATCCCGGGGTCTTGGGATCGAGCCCTGCATCAGGCTGTCTGCTCAGCAGGGAGCCTGTTTCCCTTCCTCTCTCTACCTGCCTCTCTGCCTGCTTGTGATCTCTGTCTGTCAAATAAATAAATAAAATCTTAAAAAAATTATTAATTCTTTTTGAACATGTGTTCATGTATATGAGAAGAACCTAATTTTTTACTTAAAAAAAAAAAAAGTCAGATGTCCCAACAACATTTCATAAATAACGTGCCCTCTCCCCACTCCTTTGAAATGCCACCGTTTTCAGAGACTACATTCTTGTGTGTTTGGGTCTGTTCCTGGATGTGTTGGTCTCTTCCACGGGTGTGTCCCAACCCTGACCGGTGATCGGTGTGGCCAGGTGAGACCCCTCAGCGCATGGTGATGCTGCTAGAGGGAGTCCAGCCCCCACAATTCTTAGTTTTAAAAATGTAGCAGACTATTGTGAACCCTTCATTTTTGAGATTAACTTTAAAATTATCTTGTCCATTTCTTCCCCACATCCTCTAGAGATCTTGGTTGGGATTGTGTTAAAGTTCGAGGTTATTTTGTGGGAAATACATTTTTTTTAAAGATTTTATTTATTTATTTGACAGAGATCACAAGTAGGCAGAGGGGCAGGCAGACAAAGAGAGGAGGAAGGAAGCAGGCTCCCTGCTGAGCAGAACTCCGGGATCATGACCTGAGCCGAAGGCAGAGGCTTTAACCCACTGAGCCACCCAGGTGCCCCAGGAAATACATTTTTTTTACATCATTTAAGTGTCTGCAGGAGTGCGGTCTCCCCTGTTGTCCCAGGCCTGTTCTGGGTTCCTCTGTAGACGTGTTTGGTTTGAGTCATACTGTTTCTGCTTGTTGCTTGTGAAGTGCATTCCTGGTCAATTAGTATTTTTTGTTATTGTGAGTAGAATATTTTTCCACTGTGTTGTCAAGTTCTTGTGCCGGAAAGCTGAGGAGCGTGGGCTCAGATTTCCAGATGGGACCAGAAGTCTTGGAAGCAACGTTAAAGTTATTTTCTTCAACGTTTTCTTAAGTCCTAGAAAATCGAATATTAGAAATCTTTATTTTTTTAAAAATGTCATTTATTTGAGAAAGAGAGAGAGAAAGAGCACAAGCAGGGAGTGTGGCAGAGGGAGAAGCAGACTCTGCTGAGCAGAGAGCCTGATGCGAGACTTAGTCCCAGGACCCTGGATCATGACCTGAGCTGAAGGCAGACGCTTAATGACTGAGCCCCCCAGGCACCCAGAAAATGTAATACAATGAGAAGCTTATATCGCTGCTGTCATGTGTTCAAAGTGAGGTGTCCCAGACTGGGTCCTTAAGGGCTGTTGGACTTATGGGTGCTGAGGGTTCCCCAGTTTCCTGCAGATGTCAGCGTGGGTCCGAGGTGGTTTTATCTGCGGTATCCCACATCTCACCCCTTTATTCACTTAACTAGCACACCGGGGGCTGTTGGGCAGGAGGGGGTTTCGGAGATCCTCTGACTCAGTCCTTCCGTCCTGCAGCCGGAGGCACAGACCTAGACAGGAAACGACCCATCCAAGGTCACACAGGCATGTGGGCGAGGCCAAACCCCAGATGTTCTTGTAAAACCCAGATGACGGTAAAAGTCAGCCACCAAAGTCACAGAGAAGAGAAATGTGTAGCCCCACCTAGAAGTCACATTGTCGGGGACAGAAACACTGTTTGGTTTTTCCGGGTAGCTCTCTAGAGCCTCTTAATGACGTCAGCTCTTGGGTTATAATAATTGGGTGAAACAAACCGAAAACAGCTAACTTTTGTCGCCTGAATGTCGCATTACCGGGTGCGAGGACGACCCATGTTCCAGTGTCCCTTCTTCGTCGCTCTGTGGATGGAACACTAGCAGGTGTGTGTGGGCAGTGGCAGAACTACGCCCTCTCCGCACGGCCTGGCTGGTGAGGTCGGGGGGATGTCCTAGAAACCACTCGGTTCCACATGCCGGGGGAGTCCGTGATCTTTTCCAGCAAAGACTCCAAGAAGGGGAAAAAAGGTTTTTTGTTGTGTGTCGTGAGAGATCGGGGCAGGAAGTGAGAGGCGCACTCACCGGCCACGTTAGACAAAGTGAGAAAGCGGGTGAAGCCGAGTTTTGGGAAGTTTGTAACCTCTCTTTACTCCGCCGACCGCCTTGTTCATGTCTGCTCGTGGGAAGCGGTGGGGGGAGGGCGGTCATCTGTAGGGCAGAGGCAGGACTCCGGCGGGCGCCCATGGTGAGCCCCAGCACTCCCTGGGCTCGGGGGCCGTGAGAGCCCTAGGCATCGGGTGCAGCTAAAGGAAGTCATGGTGGGCTGAGCCGTGAAGGAAAGTTAGGAGTCACCTGAGCACAGACACTTGACAGGCAGGACACGCGTGTGGCAGGCTGGAGAGCGTGTGGGTCCGGGCGAGTAGTGAATATGTTATGATCACTCCCCCTTAGCCGAGGGACTGTGTTCCTGCCCCCCAGCGGACGCCTGAAACCAGGGAGGTCCGGGACCCGAAGTACTCAGTGTTTTTTCCAGTCTGTACGTACTTACGGTGAAGTCAAGTTAGTAAACAAGACCCCGTAGGAGGTGAACGACAGACACTCATGATGCAACGACACAGTTAGAACCATACTGTGAGGAAGGTGGCCGGGCGCAGTCGCGCTCGCGCTCAGAACACCTGTTGTCCCTCACTCGCCGCTGCTGGGAGCTCATCCAGGCCTGCTGGAGGAGCCGAGTGAGGGGAGGGCGCGGGCACGGTGCACATGGTCCGTGACCCACCGACGGACGGGCCGGCCGGGGCTGCGTTGCAGGGAGAGTCACCTGCTCACAGCCCGCGGTCGGCCACACGGAGACCCCAGCCAAGGGGGATGCTCTGTTGTGCTTCGAGCTTGAGGTCTGTCGGAGGAAGGCGAGGTCCAAGGTAGTCGGGAGCTGGTTTGGTTCGAGATTCTTGGAATTGGAGGTCACAGCAGGAGATGCTTTTTCTGAACATTTTGGAAACTTGTTATTTTGAAATAAAAAATTACAGAAACAGCCGCGGGGAGGGGGTGCTGGGTTCTGTTCCCCCAGCCTGCCCCCGCGGTGGCATCTCCCAGATCTGTGGTGGAGTGGTGACCACGGGACACGGGTCCCACTGCAGCTGACTCCGTGTCACCTGTATACATGCGCATGCCACAGTGTGCGGGACACATACACGCGCTTCTGTGTGCAGGCTTGTGCAGGCGCTACCCAAATGCGGGAGTGTCCCTCCTTGTAAAGGTGTCAGGAAGCTGGAGGGGAATCCAGTTCTCCTGTTGGCTAAGGAGTCCAGGGATGGGTTTGTAGCCTGGAGGCCTGGCCGCGGAGGCCACCCCCAGGAGCCCCGCTGAGATGGTGCTGTTGGCACATGGGAGGAGCTGGTAGGTTTGTGACAAATCTTAACAAGGAATGAAATCGCTTAACTAGGAACATTTTTAATTTTTTTTTAAAGCAGACTCCACACCTAGCACAGAGCCGGATGCAGGGCTCGATCTCGTGACCCTGAGATCAGGACTCGGACGCTCAGCCCACGGAGCCGCCCAGCACTCCTTCACTAGGGGTATTCCATGTAGAATTTGTTTAGGACGGCAGCAAAGTCAGGTTCTTTCCTGAGGTCTCGAGGATGCTGTCCTCTCCCTCTGTGACTCTCCCATGCGCCCCGCAAGTTCAGATTCTGCCGCAGTCCGTTTGGGCTCTGGGGCGGCTGGTCTTCCTCTTGGAAGCTGAGCCCGGGCGTCAGCAGCTCAGCCCGCAGAATGACGTGGGTTTGTCACCGGAGGTGTGTCTCGCTGCGGTCTAATGTGCGCTTCCAGACGTCTCGCTGGTGGGCCCTTCCAGAGAGAGCCGGTCACCGGCCCTGAACACACTCCCCGCTGCTCCGACTCCGGGCCCCTGCTCTTTGCGTGCGTTCCTGGTCCTCCGTCCCCGGCTCCCCATCCCGAGTGCCGGGCTCCTCCTCAGCCTTCCATGGCTGGTCGGGCCAACGCCCCTCCACGCGCCGGTGTGCCGGGGTGAACTCCCTTCTCCGCGGATGCTGGCCTTCCTCCCGCCCCTGCGCTTCCTCCCTCGTCACTTAGGTCACCCCAGCGTGGGGGTGTGAGACGTGCGCACTCGTCCGCGTGCGCACTGTGTGTCGGTGTGTTGGATCCTGGAGTCCGGAGAGTTACTGTGTCCATCCGGTGAGCCACGTTCCCGTCCAGCCGCTGTAGCAGCTGTTGGGGAACGTGAAGGGCTCCGAGGGCAGGTTACTCCCCGACCAGAAGGCTTCCAGAAGCAGGTCGCAGGGGTGGCTGGAGTGTGAATGGCACTTGGGACCCCCGGAAGACGGCGTCTGTGAACACCGGCGACTATTGTTTCCAAGCCCCCGGTTACATTATGTCGGGCCTGCAGTCGCGGGATCGGTCGGCCGCGATCCACGGCTCATGGCAGCCAGGCCACGAGTCCTCCCGGGGTCGCGAAGGGATACCGTGTCCTGGGTGGTTTATTTTAGCAAAATGTACGGAGCCAGAGAGTTTGCAGGACTTCGAAGTGCTCATTCACGTGCTGGCGAGAGACTTGGCGGAAATCAGGAGAAGTTTCCATCTTGCTAATAAGTTTGTGAGGCAGAGGGACGATGCCGTCATTATTCAGGCTGATCACTTCGAGGGCTGATCTCCAGAAAAGTGGGAACAACACAGGCAGCTCCGGAAACCCACGTGGGTTTGCCTGTCGGGAGGGACCGTTCTTCATGGCTCTCCCGTGCACCAGGCTCCTCCTGTCCCCAGAGCCCGGCTTCGCAGGGCCCATGCCTGGGACAAACTGCCTGCCCCACGTGCTTGAATTTTCCTGAGCAGCCAAGCTCTTACATCTGCTTCTGACTGTGGTGAAAGTGTACGCAGCTCGCCATGCCAGCCACCTCTCTGTGTGGAGCTCGGGAACATACCAGGCGTGCACAGCCTTGTGGAACAGACCTCGGCTACCTTCCCTCTTGCCCGTCGGAGCCTCTGCCCGAGCTCCACAGCCCCGGGCCCTGGCAGACAGCCTCCTGCTCCCCGTCTCGGTGAATCAGCTGTTTCTGTGATGCCGTTTCTCTGCAGTCATATGGCATTTGCTTTTCCATTGCTGGCTTCCTTTATTTCTTGATTGTGTCACACGGATGGATGAGGAATTGTCCTTGAAGTCCTCCAAACCGCTAAGCTTTGCTCGTAAACCGAGCTGAGAAATGGAATTGTTCCGTCCACTGGTGTTGCAGGTGGCCGAGGGGCCGCGCACGGCTGGAGGCTGCCGGAAGTTAGCGGGGATTGCAGGACGTCTCGCAGCGTCTTCTCAGTGGGAGAGGCCTTCCGAGGGGCTCCGTGGTGACCAGCAGCAGGGACAGTGTCACAGGCTCGGAGCCAGAATGAATGTGACCCTGAGAGCCATTTGGATGAGGCCGCTGCCGCAGTTCCATCTCCCGCACAGCCTTCTGCACGTCTGGGGTTCAGTTTAATTCTCTTTCTCCAGTAGGACTGATTGTGGTCTGCGTCTGCTCGGTGGGGAGGAGCCGAGCTCTGCTGTTACTGTTGCAACTTTGTAGCGGCCCCAGGGCTACTGTTTCTCCTTTGTAGGGGTTCATTGTTGCCCTTTCTCCTTTCTAACAGTAGCCCTTATGGGTTCTTCTTTGTAAGGGTACATTGTTGCCCTTTCTCCTTCGTAGAGGTACATTGTTACCATTTTCCCTTTGTAACCTACAGGGGATGTTCTAAAGCTGGGCAGGCATGGCAAATGGTTTCTGTAAAGGTTAATATTTAGGGCTCCGTGCGCCCTCCGTTATCTGCTGTGACCATGCAGCTTGCTGTTTCTGTGTGGATGCGGAGCTTGGCTGTGTTCCATTGAAACTTGATTTACAGGGCACCTGGCGGGCTCAGTCGCTAAGGCCTCTGCCTTCTGCTCAGGTCGCGATCTCAGGGTCCTAGGATCGAGCCTATATCAGGCTCCCTGCTCAGTGGGAGTCTGCTTCTCCCTGTTAGTCTCTCTCACTTTCTCTCTCAAATAAATAAAATAAAATAAAATAAAATAAAATAAAATAAAATAAAATAAAATAAAAAAGAAAGAATGAAACTTAGTTTACAACAGCAGGCGATGGGCCAGATCTGATCCCGGCTGTGGTTGGCTGAGCCCCGTCCTCTGGTGGGGGGACCTCACTGCTACCTCTCGGGTCCTTAGTGCCCCACTTGCTGTTGGTCCTATTGATGATTTGAGAAATGCAAATGAAAGGATAATTTCCTAAGGACTTTTAGTCATTTATTAAGTTTATTATTAAGTTTTGGCTTATTTTTTGTACGTCATGCTAGCCAGCTTTACGATACAGTAAAGGATATACCTAAAAAAGCAAACGTGTTTGAAGTGCAGTTTCAGAGGGAGACGCAGAGGTTTTCTGAGGGCTCTGAAAGGATTTCTTGTTCTAAAGGAAGAGAGCTTTCTTCTGACGATAAAGATGAGACTTACTCAAGCAGTGCTGAGGAATGTAAAGAAATAATAAACACATCCAGTTCCCCAAACCCGGAAGTAAGCACGGATCACAGGCGCATGTAAATTGTTTGTTGGGTCCCATTGCAAATCCCCTCCCCGCCCAAGCAGCTGTCTGTCTCTGTCACTTGCTTGGTGCGGGGGAAGTCCCCCTTCGTGGACCACATCAGAGGCACCTGGTCCTGGCTTCTGGGTCTTCAGCCTGTGGGAGGCCCTGACAGAAACCATAGACCGTGGGAGGGAGAGCTGGGTGTTTGCGCCCTCCTGCCCCTGCCCTCGGTGCTTCCCCTGCCCAGACCCCCATCCCGGCCAGCAGCCCCTCTGGCTACAGCTCTCAGTACCCAGAGCCTTGCCCTCCCCACTCCCACCTCTCCACCTGCGGGCCTGGGGGTGGCCAAGGCTCCTGCCCCGCCTGCCCTCCGACCGCTCCCTCCCGCACTCCCTGCTGGAATTTCCCCAGTTCTACTGTGCTGTCTGCCTCTCACCATGACCTTAACCTGACTGAGACATGGTTGTGTCCGCTGGACTGACTCCCCTCCCCCAACCAGGGCTGGTAAGGAGCACATCCCTTGTCTGCTTTATCCTTCCAGGCAGGGAACAAAGACCTTCCGCACCTTGCAAGCCCTGGGAAATCAGCGCCCACACTCCGGCCCTCGCATTTCCCGCCTGTATGGCCTTGGGCAGATGCGTGCTCTCTTTGAGCCTTGGTTTTCCTGTCTGAAGAGCCGGGATAGTAATTCCCACCCTCGCGGGGCTGTTGGGGAGACACTGGGAGGTCATCCGGCCAGTCATGTTCTGGCACAGCTTCTGGCACTTTCGTGGTTGTCAAAGAGTGACTCGAATCTCCTGGATTTGTAAGCAGATTCTCCTCTAGGGGCCTGGGCAAAGAGAGAGCCCCGGTGCAATGGGGAACATGCTTCCTGGGACACCTGTTTCGGGGACAGCATGTTTGTGAGTCCCCCTGGCTCCCTGCTCTGTGCCAGCTGACCTGGGGCATCTCTGGCCTGCAAGGTTCTCACTGTGACAGCAGGTGGCTCTAGAGAGTCACCCCTCCTCCCCTGGCCCAGCATTCCTGTTACACGTGTTTGCATTCCTGGAGAAGAAGTGACTTTCGGAGTCACTGTGAAGAGAACGGGTTACTCGTGCCCAGAGTTTACCAACCGTGTGTTTGCTGAGTACCTGCTAGCTCCTTCCCGTGCCGCCTCTGCTCGTTTGGACACCCCCGCCTCAGGTGATGGTATGGTTTCTATCTTAGGGAGAGGACACCGAGTTGTAGGGGGAGACAGGCAACTTGAGCAATATTTTCCTTGGCAAGTCACTGGTAGGTCAGTGTCCCCACGCGGTGTTCTCTCTGGAAGGACACTCGCCTGCCACGTCAGATGGCCTCCGAGGCCCTCATCCTGGAAATGTTTGAGGGTCGATACTTCCAAAGGGCTTTTAAAAAAATATCTGGGGTGAGGGTTTTTGGGTGGCTCAGTTGGTTAAGCATCTCACTCTTGATTTCAGCTCAGGTTGTGATCTTGGAGTCCTGGGATCGAGCCCCAGGCCGGGCTCTGCACTCAGTGGGGAGCCTGTGTGAGATTCTCTCTCTCCCTTTCCCGTTGTCCCTTTCCTCACTCATGCTCTCTGTCGCTCGCTCTCTCAAATAAATAAGTCTTTTAAAAATTTTTGGTTACCTACGAATGTGGTAAAAAATCCAAACAGCAGAATGACGGACTGAGACGAGGGAGGTCCCCCCGCCCCCAATTTGCTTCTCCAGAGCCGGTCCCTATTGCCGGTTTTCTTTGGACCCTTCCCGAGCTGTCCTGAAGAGGCTCCGCCGTATTCTAGGGGCTGATCGGCCTTCATAGTTCACCTTAGCTCAGCTTCCGTGCTGTTGTCCCTGAGGTTTTCTAGGCTCCCTGGGTCGGCTGGGAGGGGGTGCCATTGGTGACACTCTCAGCAGCTCCGTCACCAAATACCACCCACGCTGCTTCTGTCTTGGCTTTCGGCCCTTCTAGAAGAGTCTGATTCCCGTCATCGCCACTTTGTTCATTTGGACACGTAGTCCGTGTTCACAGGGTTGAATGAAAGCCTGGAACTCATCAACACTTAGGTTTAACTCAAAGGCATGCAGAGACCGTCTCACATCCTAAAGACCTCGTTAGCGGATGAGCGGTGGCCTGCCTGGGGGCCTTGTCCTGCCTTGTCCTCCCGTGACAAGGACAGTCCCTAATTTAGACATAAGCGTTAGGCCCTGTGTTCAAAGAGTGGATTTTAGAGTAACAACACAGAAATGATCAATCACAGATGATTGTCTTTCAAAGATGATTTTTGGGGTGCTTGGGGAGGGCTCAGTCGGTTGAGCATCTGAGTCCTGATTTTGGCTCAGGTCACGATCTCAGAAGCATGAGAGTGAGTCCCATGTTGGGCTCTGTACTCAGCAGGAAGTCAGCTTTGGGTTTCTCTCTCTGCCCCTCCCTCTGCTTGTGACTCTCTCTGAATAAATAAAATCTTTTTTTTTTTTAAAAAGATTTTATTTATTTATTCAACAGAAAGGAGGAGAGAGAGCATAAGCAGGGGGAGCGGTAGAGGGAGAAGCAGGCTCCCCACGGAGCAGAGAGCCCCACACGGGACTCAATCCCATGACCCTGAGATCATGACCCGAGCCAAAGGCAGACACTTAACCTCCTGAGCCACCCAGGTGCTCCAATAATAAAAAAGATGGCTTTTACTACAGTATATTTGATTCTGCATGGAGGGTCCCAAAGGGCCAGAATGGCCTGTGACGTAGCAGGGCGGGTGAACGGCGCTGCGTTTACAGTGTACAGCCAGCTCTCTGCCCGACCGAGGTGGTCTCCTCGGCGTCCCTCTAGGACAGCCCGCGCCTGCAGGGAGGTAAACGCTTGGAACCGACGTGCGTGTCTGTACTGTGATCCCGTGACTGCGGGACCCTGTGCACCAGGACAGGGGACCCGGGGGAGGGCTCCTGTGTCCCTCTGTTTTTTCAGAGGCACCCCGATGAGCTCAAAGCATCTGGTATCGATTTCTGAGAGTTCTGCGGCAAGAGCCCTCCTAAACTTCTGGTTCTGGATTTTATTTCAGGATTTTGGCTCCTTGTCTGTCATGAGCTACGGGCCAGGGACTCTGCTCACAGCCACCGGTTAAGTTGACATGTGGCTTGAATAGCTGAGAAACTCTTTACGTCCTCACGTGCTGTCCACCTCGGGTTTCTGGTTGATGCAGTTTGACGGACGTCTCCCGGCTACTACGAGCTGGCGCTGGGACTCAGGCCCCACAGCCCCCCAGA
This sequence comes from Mustela nivalis, assembly GCF_964662115.1. Taxonomy (NCBI): domain Eukaryota; kingdom Metazoa; phylum Chordata; class Mammalia; order Carnivora; family Mustelidae; genus Mustela; species Mustela nivalis. Next base: position 154,876,777 of record NC_139025.1, read on the forward strand.
AGCCTGCACACCGGCCCTCCTGGTGCTTCCTCCATCCCTGTGCCTGGCCCCGCTGGTGCCCTTGGCAGCAGGAGCGGTGCCCCCCGGGTGGTAGCCCTCAGTTGTTTCTCTTTGGAGCTAAGGCGGTGTTTGGGTTCTCTGAGCACGGAGCTCGGGTCTCTGTTCGTGAACTGGGCGCGTGAGCCCCGGCCTCCTCCCTCACCCTGCAGATGTACTGAGCAGCCGATCTAGTCACCCCCTCTCCCTGGCGTGTGGCATGGCACTTGCCCCGTCATGGGCGTGGAAGACATGGAGCCCCTGCTCCTTCTCTTCCCTTCTAGAAGCCGGACTGTGGGGAAGAGTCCGTGCATGGGAGGCGCGAACAGAGACCACTTGGATCTAGTCAGACGTCGCTCTGTCCTCACTCTGGCTTCTCTCCTAGGAAATAGAACCGGACCTGGCATCGTTCTGGGAAAAGGAGACAACTGTCCCCAGAAGGCGAGGAAGGGACTCCTCCCCCTCCTCGTCGTGTCGGATAAGGGCAGGCCACACTGCAGTTCATGGGCAGGGGGCGTGTGTGGACGTTTAACTGAGGTTTGTGCACATTGGGACTGTCGCGACCAGACAGGTCAACACAGCGATTAGAGGACCTTGTCAGCGTGGAGAACAGCGTAGCAGGGGTCGAGACTGGCCCGCAGGAGCTCATGGGGCCGGGCTGTGGGGCAGTGGGCCCTTCGTTGTAACAGGAATGCCCGTGTTTCAGGACAGACCGTGCTGGAGCCGTGATGGGGCTGAGGTGTGTGGGTCCCGCCCCCGACCCAGTCAGAGAACTTGGATGTTGTCTTTGAGAGACTCTGATTAACTCAAGGCTTTGAGCAAGGGGAGTCAGGACGAAGGCTGAGTTTGGGAGGGGATCGAGACAGGCAGGGCCTGGAGGCGGGCGCCCGCTGGGCTTGCAGGAGGACCGTGCGCTCGGGCAGACTGGTGCAGGCGGGCACCCTGCCGGTGGTGCAGTGGCACCTGGAGGGGGCGGCCCGCAGATTCGGGCCCGGCCCTGCGCTAGTGAGAAGAGGGGCAGGAAGCAGCGCTGCGTGGCTCCCAGGCTCCGAGGCTCCTCATTTCCAGCCTTCTCTGCAGGATTGGGCAAGGACAGGCCACCCAGGGCAGGAGTCAGAGGTCAGGGTGCCCGAGGAGGGTCCGCGGCCAGCTGCCGCCTCCACGGCCAGGGAGAACAAGGACGCCGTGCGCTGGTGGACTGTCCTCAGCACCGAGCGCAGTGCTTCCGGGCCCGTCTAGGCACCGAGGAAACCCTCTGTCTTTGTTTTCTTTCTGGGCCTAGTTCCTGTTCTTTCTGTTTCGGTGCATGAAGGTCTGCAGCTCCGTGTCTGTCCGTGTGTCCCTGTGTCTGTCCTCGTGTCCCCGCTGGGTGTACCCTCGCCCCTGTGCTTTCATCATGGCCAAATCTAATGCGTATTTTCCTGTCCTGACCGTACCCGTCCCGACTGCCAGCGTTCCGGTCCCTTCTCCCTGAAACTCCTCCCTTATGTTCTAGGGCGGGGTCAGCAGCCGGCAGCCCACGGGCCACAGCGGACCTGCCACTGGCCCCGGTTAAGCCTTCCTGGAGCACAGCCACATGCGTTAGTGCACGGACTGTCCGTGGGCCACAGCGGACCTGCCACTGGCCCCGGTTAAGCCTTCCTGGAGCACAGCCACATGCGTTAGTGCACGGACTGTCCGTGGTTGCTTTTGGACCACGGGGCAGAGTTAAGTCGTTGTAAGGACCCTGTGGCCGCGAGCCTGGATTGTTTATTCTCTGACTGTACGGGGAATGTTCTGCACAGAGCCCTCCCCGGTCTCCTTCCATGCCCGGAGCTGAGAGCGCGGGTGCCAGCCCCTTCCAAGGGGAGGTGGGACGGCTCCGGCTGGAGCGTCCCCCGGAAGACTGCAGACCCCCACCCCTTCCCCAGCTACCGGGCTCGAGCAACAATGTCTGACATTTCTTAATGAGAAAAGGAGCGCTCTTGGCAACAGCCTCTCATCAGACGCAGCCTGGCCTGGCCCTGGGCGGAGGCATTTACAGGCATCACCTAGTCTCACGGTCATGGCCAGCCTTCTGCGGCGGGCACTGTTTCCAGCTGCTTCTCCCCGCTCGGGACTGAAGCAGGAAAGCCTCACAGAGGCAGAGCTATGGAGAAGGAACCTCAGAGTCGCCGCCGTGGACTGCCTCCAGGGGGCACTGGCGGTCTAGAGCCCGCCCAGACGGAGGAGAGCCCCGGGTCTGAGCAGACGCAGGTTGTGGGTCTGAAGCTCAGCCTTGGCCCTGGAGCGCAGAACCACCTTCATGACTGTGTGGGGCAGTCTCAGGCCATATGGGGCGCACGTTTTGAGCGGCAGGTGCAGTCCGGTGCGGCGGGGCTGTCTGTGAGGCACGCACGACTGAGCAGAATCAGGTGGGGTCTCCGTGCGCGTGGAGCCCTGCGTCACTGCCCTCTCGCATGGAGCCTGCGGTGAAAACAGAGCCACCAGAGGCGCTTGGAGGACTTGTGCACAGACCAAGCGTTTTTCCTGCTGTCCCTGCCGGGTTTCGACCTTGCAGGGCGTTCGGGAGGGTCTGGGGTCCCGCACTAGTGGGGACGGCCCAGGGTCGGACCGGTGGGTGCAAGGGGAGCTTGTTAAACCTGTGCGTGACCTTCAGGCCTCGTCAGGGCCTCGCCTCTGGGGAGGGAAAGCATCCAGGACCGTGCTGTGACAGCGTGACGCAGCCCAGGGTGTGCGTGGGGGCGGTGGGGGCACGCATGGGACGATGGGGAGGACCCAGGAAGAACTCGTAGCGACAGCAGACAGATGAAGTCAAGCAAAGAGTCTCCGTGTTCCAGGAAGGCACTTGGATTCGTCACGTAGACGCAGGCCAGAGCGGGCTTCTGAGGACGTGGAGCCGAGACCGCAGGTGACCCCACGGTTGAAGGGAGTCGTGCTACCCATCCTGTTGGCCACGGATCCAGCAGCAACACCCCACACAGATTGTCGGACTCCTGCCCGAGAAGGGCCTCCTAGCGGCCTCTTGTCACCTGAGAGTCCCGGAGCCGTTCTCCGTGCTTACTCATTGTAGAGCTCGCTTCTAGCGACCGTGCGAGGTAACACTCGCCATCTTCCCGGCCCTTTGCCTCCTCCGTCCAGACCCAGGGAAGCGCCGTGAGGGCTATAGTGCACGTGGGGGCTGTGACACTGGGGGGAGCGAGACCACCTGGACTGCAAGGGACTTGAGAAAGGTAGTTTCTTGTCTCGCTGCCTCCTGTCTTCCTTCTCTTCTTCTAGTGGCCTGGAAGTGCGTGCTCTGAAATTCTGACTTCCCTTCCTCACGTATTGACGGGTGGCAATCTTGATTTCCTCCTGGCTTTCCTTTTGGTATCTTTGCATTAAAAAAATGTGGTATGTAACACATAACGTGAGAGCCATTCTCTCTCTCTCTCTTTTTTTTTTTATTTGACAGAGATAAAAGGCAGAGAGGCAGGCAGAGAGAGAGGAGGAAGCAGGCTCCCCGCCGAGCAGAGAGCCCGATGTGGGGCTCGATCCCACGACCCTGGGATCATGACCTGAGCCAAAGGCAGAGGCTTTAACCCACTGAGCCACCCAGGTGCCCCGAGAGCCACTCTCTCAACAGAATTTTCAGAGTGGCGTCCACGTTGGCTCTGGGCACAGTGCGGGACGGCAGGCATCGCCATGTCTTCTCGTCCTGCCTGGTGAGGCCGGCACCCAGGGCAGCCCCCCGTGTCTTCTCCTCCCCGGCTCCCGTGACCCCACAGCACGTCCGAGTTCGGCCACCCCAGACGCTGCCTGCGCGGGACTCCTGCGGTACTTGTCCTTCTGCACCTGGTTTATTTCATTAACCTGGTGCCTTCCGCATCCATAGCAGGTGCGGGCTCCTTTCTTCCATGGCTGGGTAGCACCCCGTGCGTGAGCCTCCCTGTGCTTGTCCCTGCAGCTGTCAGCGGACGTTTGGGTGTTTCTGCCTCTGGACTGTTGTGAGGGAGGCTGCTCTGAGCAGGGGTCCCAAAGCCCTCTTCAAGACCCGCGTTCCACGGGCACTTTGTGGCTAGTACACCTAGTTGTTCCACTTCTGATTTTGTAGGGAAGGTTTGCACCGTCGTCCATAGGTGCTGCACCTTCTTATGCTCCCGGCAACGATGCACAGAGTTCCCGTCTCCCCAGGGCCTCAGCAACATTCATTATATGCGGCATTTTAAATGGCCATCCCAGCAGGCGTGAGGTGACATGTCGTTGAGGTATTGATCTGCATTTCCCCGGTGACGAGTGACGTCGAACATCTCCTTCTGTGCCTCTTAGCTCCAAAACTGAATCAGAGAGACACAGGAAGTCTCAACAGTGCAGTTACTAGTAACGAAATTGAGTTGGTAAACAAGAAGCTGCCCCCTGGGGCCCCTGGGTGGCCCTGTTGGTTGAGCGTCCGACTCTTGATTTCAGCTCAGTCATGGTCAGGTTGTGAGTTCAGGCCCGGTGTTGGGCTCCACTCTAGGCATGGAACCTACTTCAGAAACAAAAACGAAACAAACAAACAAAAAAACAAAACAGAAAAAAACAAAAAACTCCCAATAAACAAGAGTCCAGGGACAGATGAGTTACAAGAAAGTCTATGAAACGTTTAAGGACGAGTTACTACTTACTGTCCTTGAATGTTCCAAAAAAAGAGGAAGGAATGCTTCCAGATTCGTTCTGAGAGGCCAGCATTACCCTCCTACCAAACCCAGATAAAGACACTATAGACACAGAAGAGATCCCTGATGAACAGGAACCAAAGTCCTCAACAAAACACTGGTGAACCACATTCAGTGACACAGTAACAGCATCACTCCCAGAGATCAAGTGGGATTTATCCCGGGGCGTATGGAGGACGGCTCCGTACTCCCCAGTCAGCGCACACGGTCCTCACGTGAGCAAAATGAAGAATACAAATCGTGGCCACCCTGATAGCTGCAGAAAAAGCCTCTGACAAAATCCAACACCTATTCCTGATGGCCGCTTTAAACAAAGTGGATCTGCGTGCACAAACCTCCACACAGTGAAGGCCGTGGAGGAGAAGCCTGCGGCCAGCATCCGTCCCTGGGAAAGAACGGAGAGCTTGTCCCCCACGATCAGGGACAAGATGAGGATGTCCCTTCTCACCAGCGTTATTCAACGTAGTACTGAGTGTTCTAACCACAGCAGTCCGACAAGAAAAAGATAGAAATTCACACGGGGGTGGAAGAAGTAAAGCCTCCACTGTCTGCAGACGACATGGTACCTACCATATATAAAAATCCGAGAGACTCCAGCTGAAAATTGCTGGGATTGATAAACGGTTACAGTAAGGTCCCAGATACAAAATTAATGTACGGAGATCACGTGTCTTTCGGCCCTTTCTGGTCTTCTCTGGAGAACTGTCCGCTCAGGTCCTCTGTCTGTGGTGGGGTTGCGTTGTTTGTTGTTTTTCTGCCAACCTGAGGGGGTCGCTTTGCCTCTACCTCCCGAACCTTTATACCCCAACCTGGCAGACTCCTCTCTCGTGACCCCTGCTCCTCAACGGGGTCCTTCTGCCCTATCTGTGTCCCCCACCCCCCGCCCCCATTACTCTGCTCCTGCGACCTTCCCTTACTTTCTGAAACATACCTGAACCCAGTTCTGGCACATCCTTAAACACCCAGGTCCCACCAAGGTTCCCACATGTCCTTCCCCGACCAGCCGGCACACGGCCTGCCCCGCTGGCGAGGCCTCGGGGGCGCCCTGTCCCTGTCCCTGTTGCTTTCAGGCAGTTGGCAGAGCTTCTGCGGGGATGGGGGTCACACACTCGCCTGTTTTATCCTGGCTGAGCTCCATCTCCGGCAGGAGCCTGGGAAACGATGTGTGTGCGCACGTGTGTTTGCGTGCGTGTGTGCGTGTGTAGATGACGGAGCCAAGCTTTCAGCCCCAGCGTGCTCTGGCAACACGGGAGGACCCGGAGCAAGCCCGGTCTCCGTGCATGCACCCCCGTTCATCCCATGGGAGGAGGAGGAGCAGGCCGGGGTCAGGGAAGAAAGTGAAAGTCGGGGACCAGGGCTCACGAGCAGGTTTGGCCAGGAAAGACAAGCCGGTTCACACGGAAGGTCACGACAGCGGTCGGAGGCGGGCTCTGCGGGCTTCTGGCAGGCACCGCTTGGCAGGTGTGCGCTGGGCTCACCCCGCACGTCTGCGCATAGTCAGAGCAGCTGCGGCCCACGGGGGGCCAGCCTGGCCGGCAGTCTGAGCACCTCTCCCCGAACACCCTGTTCCCGAGGAGTCACGGCTTCCAAGCTGGGACGTTCTTGGCAGCAGGCTGCCTGGCGAGTGTGTCCATGCCAAGCTCGAGGTCGCCCAGAGCCGTCGGGCAGCCAGCAGGGGAGGCCGCTGGGCCCAGCCCCGAGTCGGGCTTGTGCGGTAGCTCTTGATTTGTGCTGGTCCCACGTACTTGCTGCCGGACGCTAGCAGGGCCCCCAGTGGGACTGACCAAATCCGAGCAGCTCTCACGTCGCGGTCTGTCCTGCCTCCTTCACGGACCTCCCCACACCCCTCACAGTCGCCAGCGTTTTGTTACCTCCAAGACCCTGCCTTGCCCCGAGCCCCGGCAACCTGCTTTGTCTCGATCATGTGTGTCCACTCCTGGTCCCCGTGTTCCCTGGCAGGATCCCAGCCAGAGGACAGTTGAGGCCCCCTTTTGTACCTTTAAAATGTCCCTGTCTGGGCTGAAGCCTGCTCTCCTGTGAGTCCGGGGAAGCTGACAGCCAGGCAGGCCTTGGCGCCCCCCACCGCTGTCCTCATCTGCCTGATCGCTGACGTGGAGGACAGCTCCGTCCGTTGCAGCTTCTCTCGGACCCTCTCTCGCCCCTCCAGTTGTCACGGTGCTGGGACACTGGCTCCCCAACCTGGTCGGTGTGTGGGATCGCAGAGATGCTTTAAAAAAGAAAGAAAAAATGTTCTCAGTCGCTATCCAAGGAAACTCTCTGTAGGTGTGGATGGGGTCTGGGAATCTGGCGTTTTTTTACATATGGTTGACCTTTGAACTACTCGGGGGCTGGGGGTGCCACCCTCCCCATGTGGCCGCAGATCCACATGGGACTCTTCTCCTCCAGAGCGTACCTGCTAGTAGCGGCCTGTTGCCCGGCGGACTTGCCGTTGACACACACAGTGGGCGATCACGTCTTTCGCGCGCTCTCTGCGGTGTGCTGTATCCCGCAGTGCACTAAGCCAGAGGAAGGCAAACATTGTCAAGAAAATTGTAAGAACGAGGAAGTGCATTTACAGCACTATCCCCTATTGTAAAACACATCCACGTCGCCGTGGGCTTCCACGGTGCAGACCCACGTCGTCCGAGGTGTACACAGGAGAACGCCTGGAGACATGGGGATGGGCTCCCAGAGCCACTGAGTGTCCGTCCCGGATTCTCTGACCTGTGCTCACCGGATTTTCTAGAGCGGTCGTGTGTTTCTTCATCAGTTGAGGAGAGGGTAGATGTCATCCCACAGCGGAACGCAGACCCTGAGGGGTCCGTCTCTTCCAGAAACCGTTCACCCTCTCACCTGTGCTCCTCTCTCCCGCAGGGGGCCTCGATCTCATCTTCGTGCCGGGTCTCGGCTTCGACGAGCACGGGAACCGCCTGGGGAGAGGCAGGGGCTACTATGACGCGTACCTGAAGCGCTGTCTGCGGGAGCAGGACGTGGGGCCCTACACCATGGCCTTGGCCTTCCGGGAGCAGATCTGCCTGCAGGTCCCCGTGGACGAGAATGACATGAAGGTGGACGAAGTCCTGTACGAGAGCCGTCCCCCTAAACCCTGACGCCCGCGGCCCGGGCTGTGTCCCAGACCACCTGCTTTCCAGTGTCGCTGATGCTAAACCACCTTCCCAAACCGGGCAGGACGTGAATAAAAACGCAGGCGATGACGGTGTGATCTGCAGCCTGTCTTGCTGGTTGGCGACGTGTCAGGAAGTCTCTGCAGCGTTTGGGGAGGCGCTGTGGTCCCAACCGAGGGTGAGGGCCGGGGATCTCGCCCCATGGGGACACGGTCTCAGCGCGTCCTGTCCTGGGCCTGCTCAGTCTTGGACAGGCTGGGCAGGCTCGGCGACTGTTCACCGACCTGTCCGTGTGTGCGCAGTTCCCCCGGAATGTTCTAGCACTTTGTCATGACTTCATTTGCTCCCCCTGTGAGTCCGTGTCTGTGTAGCTCTTGACAGTCTAGACCAAGACCTTTTAGGATTTAAATGCTTTACTTCCATCTCCGTGTCTCTGTGTGTCAATCACTTAAGATTTAAGGTCTAATGTCCTATGGGTTAGAAATTCCTTGTTTGCTTGTGGTGTCTGCTTTGGAAATGAACCGCGCCGTGGGCTGCGGGCTGGCAGATGGCCTCCCAGCGTGGGAGCCGGGATTCTGTGCGGGAGGTTTGCTCGTGCCCGGAAACCGGGCATCTTCTAGACGCTGCTCTCACCCCCGCGCCCCGCCTGTGCCGGGGCCTGTGGCGTTCACCTCTGGAGTGCCGCTGTCACCCGTCCCCTCCCCTCTCCCGTCCCTGTCCCCTCACTCCCGGGGTCCAGGCTCGCAGCCTTGGCAGGATCCTGACCCACTTTTGGCCTCTTTTGCCCACGGTCTGGCACTGTCCTCTGTTTCCCAAACTCCAGTCCAAGTGACCTTACAAAGCATGAATCTGGGAGTCTGGCCGTTCAGGGCCTACAGGTAATGGGGAGCGGCCGGCTGCCTTCTCCTGCAGGAGGCCCCCTCCGCAGATGCGTGTGTCTGGGCCCCTCCCCGAGCAGCGCGGGTGTCACTTGCCATTTGCACCCGGTCGCACGCTTGCCCCGTGGGCCGCGATGCCCTGTCTCCTTTCGCTCACCTGGACGCTCCCATCTACGCTTCACGACTCAGCTTGGGCGTCTCGTCTTGTGTGGCGTCTTCCTCCGTGGCCCCGGGCAGAGTTAGTGTCCCTCCACCCGTGTAAACAGCCCCGGTCATGTCCTCCTTGTCACACTGTCCCGCACATCGACTGTTGGCTGTCACGTCTGCCTCTTCCCCAGACCGTGAGCTCCGAAGAGGAGGGATGGTGCTGGCCGCTTCCCATCTGTGGTGGACGCCTGCGCGCGCAGTTGGTGTTGGAGAGCGTGGGAACGAGGGAATGCATTTAAACCACGGGTCCGTGTTCTTTGGATAATAGCATTCGATTTGGTGATTTATGCGTGGAACTAAAAAAATGTTTTAAAATTGTGAGATTCACGAGATTCCGGAAGGCCAGAGGGCTGTGGGTCTCCTGCCCAGAAGCGGTGACCCTGGTGGCCAGGACTGGGTGGTAGTCCTCGTGCAGAGTGTATCGGGAAGGGGAAAACCCCCGCGTCACGGGTAATGCCCATTGGGGCATAAGCAGAGGCTGAGCACAAGAACTTGAGCCCAGGGGATGAGCCGGCGTGATCCGGCCGTGGGTGACGGGATGGTCCAGGCGGAGGCGAATGGCCGTTAGGGCTGCGGCAGAGCTCCAGCGTCCATCCGCAATGCTGCCCTGCCTAGACCCGGGTGTGACTTACCGAGAAGGTAAACTGGAGAGGGGAGCCGCCAGCGCGCATGACTAGGAATGTCCAGTCACCCGGTCCCACTAACCCGGGAGCGATGCGTGCGTCTAGGTGTGGACGGCTCCCTGCAGAAGCCCGGGTCCTGGGCCCCATTCTCCGCCTCTCTCGTTCAGAGATCGTTGAAATCCAGCTGGTCACACAGTATTTTCATCGTGTGTTTTTGCACTTACATCCTGCATGAGCCCTTGAGCTCCTCACGGGCAAGGTCACGGGGGTCTGGGGCTCACCCCAGTCCCCGGCACAAAATAATAACCCGCAGATTCTCGAGGACGGAGGGGACAACCTGCGGTGGCCTGGTCCGTGATGTGCCCTGGCTGCTTTGCACGTTGGCCGCCACCTGCTGCCGAGATTCTGTCCTTCAGCCTCGTCTCCCAGTTGGATTCTTCTAGAACGGTTTCTGTTACGCTGGCTACGTGGCCCTTCTGGACCGGTCCGTGCGTGTCCCATGGTCTGTGCTGCTCGGCCCATTCACCTCTCATGGTCATCGTCCCTCCCGACCTGCTGTCCCTGGTAGGGCTGCCCTCTCCTGCCTGGGCGCCCCCCTCCCCAAATGCAGGTTTATATGCTTAAAAAGGAACAACAGACTGCTTTCCAGATAATATCAGCCACAACAGGAAGCAGGCGCAAATAAAAGAGATGAGACCATAGAAGCCACCGATTATCTGTATTCTGTGATGCACTGAATTTCCAAAAGGGAAAGCCGTGATGGAAAATTTTTTGAAATTTACTGTTTTTGAAAACCTTATTTTAATTTCCCTGGAATGACTGAAACGCCTGGTTCTAATTTCATTTCTCTCAGTGTTGGGTTTGAAGGGCTTTATAGCTGAAAACAAAACCTTCCAGAGATGCACGGACCCGTCCAGAAGCCCTGCGGCACTTGCTGAAACTGGCGCTGCTGTCTACCAAGTTTGCGGAGGTCTTTTTTTCTTTTTAAGTTGAGGTTGGGCTTGTGAACACCTGTGGTCTTGACGCAGCTCGTTGCTGCGTGTTACTCAGAAGATGCGGCATCTTCCCTTGGTCAGCTCGCGGCTTTGAAACTTAATGAAACTTGAAAGACTCTGAATCGAGTCAGTGCAGCCTTGCTCCCTGGTGCTTTGGTTGTGCAGATGTGGACGTGTTTACAGGTGCCACACGTGGTCTGTGGCAGCACGGTCATGGAATGGTGAGGATTTTCCAAATCAACATTTCCAGCACGGGCTGTGTGTCACAGACGTTCCCTTCTGCTCCACAAGAGCAGCTGTATGTTCTGTGGCACTGTATGCTTAGGGAATGGGCCACTGGTGGCCATTTGTACCACAGAAAAGTCAGAAAATGTGGAGCACTTACCTTTGTGTAAAGTTCACACAGGGGGGCTCAGTCAGCGAAGAGTCGGCCTTCGGCTCACATCATGATCCTGGGGTCCCGGGATCAAGCCCCACGTCCGGCTTCCTGCTCGGCGGGGAGCTGCCTCTCCTTCTCCCTTTGCCCCTGCCTCTACTTTTGTTCTCTGACTCTTTCTCTCTGCCAAACAAATACATAAAATTAAAAAAAAAAAAAAAGTACATGCAAATTTATCTTGAAGCTTCACAGCTCTTTTTAAAAGTGTTTTATCCTGGGATTGTCGGAGAAATGTAGGTGAACCAAAATATTTCTCCTGGGTCTCTCCTAGCCTAAAATATCGTCAGTGTTGTCGGCTGTGCCGTAGAATCCTCCGTGGCACAGAATCACGGTGCCGTCAGTCACATGGTGCGCTTCTTGTCCCTGAATGATGGGGTGATGCCGCGGCTGAGCCTCCGAGGGGGTCCACCCCGCTCCCCGGCACAGGCAGATGCCAGCCAGAGGCGTCCCGCCCTGGCTCTGCTTATGTCGTTTGTCCTAAAACACGGTCTCGGGGAACACGTCAGCTGGTTCTGAGGCTCCTGTCCTCCTCATGACTTCGACGTCTTTAACATCTCAGCTTTTCATTCGCTCTTCTCACGGTGAGACCATAAGCTAGGGCATGCTGGAAGCTTCTGTCCTTTTATCCAGCCTCTCCCACCCTGGACAATTTGTTCCAGAACTTACGTCTTGGGATGGTCTGCCGTGTTTCCCCCTGTCCTCTAGCAGAAGACGTTACTTTTCAGGGTTTGTCCCCCTTGACTGTTTCATGAGATTTCCCCGTAGTTCCATGGCGGGAGGAACGAGTCTTTTGTGGGTGGCGTGCTGCTGTCCGTGCGTTCTTCTTTAAAGGCTTACGAACATTTCTGATTCCTTTCAGTGAGCACTGTTGAAGAAGGGTTAGAGTTAGTATTTTCTGAGATAGTGGCTCTTACTAAAAGCATCGTGGGGGGCCGTCTTCATCTGCTGGGTCTGTAACCTCCGGCGACCATGGTCGTATAGGAAGGAGCTCGTTGTTAGCTGTGATGAGCAGATTCCTGCTGGAGGGTCCTGGTGAAAATTTCAGCTTTGGGGGCTCCCTTCTTGGCAGATGTTACTGCTTTTCCTTGTCGTAGGGAGGACGAGTAGCTTTCGTCAGGAGCGGAGACACCAGCTGCTGCTGCTCACTCCCGCTTGCCTCCGGAGAACTGTCTCTGTTCGGCTGTTTCTCTGCCGGAGTCTTAGAGCCACTCACGCATTTTAAGAGGGTCGGCTCAGTGAGAGCCACATGGGTAGAACCTAGTACCTGGGGCAGCAGAAGATGCCTTGCTAGGCGGACAGCGAGCCACCTCCCCCCACCCATGTCCCACGTCCCCCTGCTGTTCCCCCAGGACAGCTTGCAGACCAACCTGACTTGGGACTTCTGACAGCAGGTGCGACAAGTTCCGATGTTGGAACTTGTAGCAAAAGTCCTTGTCTTGAAAAGATAAAAAAGTAAGTACAAAGAGAGATTCTAGTTTCTTCTTCCCAAACCCCAGTGGACCGCCAGCCAGCTGCTGGGGTGTGTCCCTTATGTGGAGACACCACTGCTGTGAGGCCCGTGCACATGGCCGGGTGGGTTTGAGGGCTGGTCTCGCGGCTCAGTCCACGAAGGGGGCTTGTGACTTGATGGCCCCCGCTCTCCCCTGGCCCCTCCTGACCTAGGGCCCGTGTCTTGTCTCCTGATGGTGTCAGCCCCTCTGTGACCCTGGAGTCTCTGGCCCCTGTGTCCCAGCCCCCGTGTCCATCTTTGTCCGGGTGCTCTGCCGGGGGTTCTTCTCTTGCTCACAGTGTTTGAATAGAAGGAATGACATCGGTCAGGTCTCTAAAAACGGAGCATGACCCAGAACCCTGTCACCGGGGCAGCAGCAGACCCCTCTCTTGGCTCTTCCCCGGCACATGCCTCCGCTGACCAGTACCTGCCCTCTGGGGGCAGCGGGGATTTCTAGGACGAGACAAAAGACTAGAAACACCGTCTCAGTCCCCACTTCTCTTTTCATTTCATCCTCTTCCCACTGCCATAGCAGCTGTTTTCCATCGTAAGATTTATTATCTGTGGTTAATGTTAGTATTTGTGGTTGATTCGGACAACAGACCGTGTGAAAACCAACCGACAAGGTGTCTGCAGGGAAACCCATCCTGTTTCATGGTTTGGGCTATAATGTATCTTGTGAATATCTTCTTTATACTTTTGATCTTAAACATGGTACATTTATAAAGTATGCTTTTGAAGCAAACATCATTTCAATGGTGAATCAGACCCCAAAGAGTTTGCTTGACTGTAAATGGTGAGCATTTATTTGGTTTATCACGGAGAAATAATCTCTTTGGGACTCAAATGCAAAAGGGTTTATTTCCTCCCAAGCTTAGCAATAAAGAGTACTGTGTTACTCTGGAGATCTGGGTTGGGAGATTCCAGGAGTACAGAGAGTAGAAGAGATACACTGTAGAAGAGATACACTGTAGGAGAGATACACTGTAGGAGAGATACATTGTAGGAGAGATACACTGTAGAAGAGATACATTGCTGGAAGTCCTGAATTTTTGCTGTTATTCAGATCCAGCAGTATGGTAAGATTGCAAGGGTTACTCCCTGAAGTGATGCCGAACACAAGAACCGGCGGACAGTGGAGATCAGTGTGCTCAGCTCCTCCCCGTCCGCCATGTCATCCCACGTGATTGTCATAAAACATGACCTGTGTCATTGCCTGCTTCACGACGCCAGATGGTTTTCTGTGGCTCAGTGAGGGAGGTATGAGCCTTTGGCATGCACACAGAAGCCTTTCCGACTCAGCCTGGATGTTTCTTCCTCTCTCCCATCACAGACACACACGCGTGCCTCTTTTCCTCTCAGACCCATAGTGCTCGTTAGGCCAGGCCCCGGCGCTAAGGGCAGGAGCTGGGTCACACAGCCGGGAATTGGAGTCGGTGTGTCACAGGAGGGGCGAGTGAGCGGCGGGTGGTTGGGCAGTGGCCATGTCTGGCACCGGCATGTTCCGGAAAGTTTGTCAACAGACAGATCACCCGGGGGGTCTGGGTACAGGCTCTGATTTGGCAGGTGTCAGGTGCACCCAAAACTCTGCGTTTCTGATCTTTCCCGGCCATGCCGTGGCTGCTGCTGGGCTGCGCCTGCTGAGCGCAGGGTCTGAGCTGTGCTGTCCCCGTGGTAGCCCCAGTCACAGATGGCTTCTAAAATTTAAAAAAAAAAAATAAAGGAAATTTGAAATTCACTTCCTTAGACATCCTAGCGACAGTCCGTGTGCCTGCCATCCCGAGTCATGCAGGGTAAACACTCCTGCTGCTGCGGAAAGTTCCGTGGGAGCGCGAGGTCCGCCTGCTCCGTCACCTGCTAGAGCAGGGCCCTCTCAGTCAGAGCTCTGGGGGCCGGGCGCTGGGATTAGCGTGTAAGATGAGTTCTGCAAGAGGTTCTTAGACAGGCTGAGAGTCCAGGGGTCTAATACCTGGGGCCCAGAGATAAAGAGAACGTGGGACTATGCAGCTGTCACAGCCGACAGGCGGCTCAGCTAAGATGGGCGCGTCCTCCTGGCCAGCCTCAGCTGTCAGCGGTTGTCTGAAAGCAGGAGGAGTCGCCTGCTGGAGCCGATCTGGAGCCGACCGCCGACACCAGAGCTACCTGCGGTCGCTGGAGCCAGCACTGCCGTCAGGTGTGCTGCGGGGCCGGAGTGTGGTGCGCTCTGGTCCCCTCTGCCTTCTGGTCTACCAGGCGCCTGCATCTGCCCAGGACTGGGGGCTGCAGTCGGCTTCAGGGACGACTCTCAGGCCGGCAAGTGCACTCGGGACTTCTTCAGGGCTGTATTCTCCTCCTCCTGCCCCCGCCCCCGCTCCCCTTCTTCCGCCTCCTGCTCCTTTCCCTCCTCCCCTTCCTCCCTTTCCTCCTTATTTCCTCTTCCCCCTCCTCCCCTCCTCTCCCTCCTCTTCTTCCCCTGCTACTCCTCCTTTCCCTCCTCCCCTTCTTCTTCCCCTTCCTCCCCCTCCTCGGCTTCCCCTCCTCCCCCTCCCCAGCCTCCCCCTCCCCATTCTCTTCCCCTTCCCTCCTCCTCCTTGCAAAACCCTGTCCCTCGGGCGCATGTACAAACCTGGATGTATGGGGACATTCACACACCAGGGGGCAGCTGGTGACCAGTACAGGGTGGGGGGCAGGGGATAACGTCTCTCCGCTCCCAACCTCGGAGCAGACAGTTACGAGGCACATTCTGCATTGTTCCTCGGGGGGTGGCCAGGCAGGCAGGGCCAGACCTCTGCCCGTGGTCATGATCAGCTTGACACCTCCCCCTGGGGTGAGCTGCCCCCCTTCTTCCCTGTTCTCGGGTCTCCCTCCAGTGTCCTGGCACGTTCCACGTGCACTCCTTGTCCCAGGCCCTGTGTTTCCAGGACCCAGGCTAAAACAGACAGTCCTGTCCCTTCTCTTAGAGTGTGTGGCTGTCTGTCACCCAGCGTCCCTGCTGTGGAACCTGCAGGAACTCCAGCTGGAAGAAGTCCCGCCTGACGCCCTCTCCCGTGGTCACTGCACACGGAAAGCAGGCAGGTATGGACCGGCTGCTAAAGCCGAACCCCCGCAGCGCAGCAGCCGCACCAGGGCCCCGAGGACGGGGGTCGCGCTGCCCTGGTTTCCGGATGGCGGTGATGTGTGGCGGATGGGGGTGAACTTTGTTCTACGTGCTGTTGGAGAGGTTCTCCAGGAGCAGAAAGTAAATTAGACGCCGTTGTCTGAGACCACTTCATGTCTGAACAGGACAGCTGGGGGTTTGCTTCAGGCCAACACTGAACTTGAGAAATGAGCTCTATTGGAAGCGGCCGGGTGCTGACACGCGCTGCCCGTTCCCTCGCGGGGCTGCGGTAGCTGCTGGCTCAGAGCTGAGACCCTCCCCTGGAACTGTCCTTGGCTGAACAGTGCTCTCTCTCCCAAGGTTACAGCTCTTGCTTGGGGGTGTGCCTGGTTCACCCCCTTGCTTTGGGTCTGATCCCCCCTCCCCCACCAGAAAACAGTGCTCCTACCACATTCTGGGCTCCTGTCCCAGCCCCGGGGGCCTGCAGGTGCCTTTTGGGTCACAGTATCCGGCTTTTCTTGGAGGAAGAGCTTGCGTGTGCCAGCTGCGGCTAAGCATAGGGTGCCATGGCTCGGAGCCCTGGGGGGAGGCAGGGGACCTACAACCTGGCTGTCTTCCCCGAGGCTCAGCAGGTGCATCACCGACCAGGAGCTCCGCCAGACTGGGTGGGAGAGCCTTGCCCCTGGGAGCTGCAGATGCGGCAGGCTTTCAGGGAGCGCCTTCCATGTCCCAGGACCACCAACCAGGGCTCTCTTCTTCCTCTGAGTTCAGGCAGAGCTGAGAGCCGGGCAGGGACTCAGAGGGAGGCCGGGGCAGTGGCCGCCATGGAAGTCATGTGTGGGAGGGATGGAGGGGAGGGTGCGCCCCACGCTAGGTCCCCGCGTTGGACACCCTCACCCGCCTGCCGCCATGAGCACTACTGGCCAGACGCCCACATCCCCCCGACCCCCCACCCCCGGTGGTAGCCAGAGCCGACCCTGGGGCAGGGAGCACTCTTTTCTGTGGGGAAGTCACATCCAGAAGGCAGGAACTGGTAAAGGCTGAACCCAAAGCACTCCGTCCCTTGTGTGAAACTCAGGTGGCCGGCGGGAGCAGGGGAGACGGCGGTGGTCCTCCTCCCAGAGCCCATGAAGCCCGACAGCTGCTTCCCACATAGTTCCATGTCGCGTTAGGTGTGGCATTCGGTGTCACAGTGCTCTCGGATGCCACATGCCTGTTCCAAAGTCTGGGAAACCGAGGCCAGCGCCATATTCCAAGTACCCGGTGGCTGCGGACTGGAAGCGAGCCCATGTCCCTCTCTGCCCGCACCCCACCCCCAGACCCCTTCCTGCACCCCCCACCCTCCCGGCGAGTTCTTCTGGGGTCTGGAGCCTAGGCTCTGTGGGGGCCTGGCTGCTTCAGCTTGGCACTGTGCCCAGGCCCACAGTTGGGCAAAAGGGGCGGTCAGTCACCGGGCTAAGGTGGAAATGCTGGGGAGAGAGCCCCCTTCCTCAGGCCCTGGCCAGAGAGGCTGGAGAGGGGTCACGGGCCTCTGCGGTGCGTTCTGGGCCAAGCGAGCGCAGCTCCTTCCATGCAGGGCCAAGCGGGCTGGCTGGGGTTTCCTCTCTGGTTCGGGAGTGCCCATCCTCCCTGCGGCGCCCCCGGGTCTGAAGAGTGGCTTCCCAGACTGCCCGAGCCCGCCACCTGCTCACGGGGTGCCCTGGAGCTGAGGCTTGAGGGGTGAGGGCGAGCTGCTCCGTGACCCTCTGCAGCGGGATCACCTTTGTGGCGGGTGGAAATGCTGATTCGCAGGCCTTGCCCCGAGTTGACCAAATCAGTCTCTCCCAGTGGAGGGGTCCTAGAACCCACATTTGTAAAAAGTACCACCCCCCACCCGTGTCTTGGCCCAATACTCAGGGACGCTGAGGTCACTGGTCGTTAATAAATAATACAAGCAAATAACAAATTAATAAAATTTAAGTTTTAACCTTTTTTTAAAAAATAGAGCTTTTATGTTTGTTTTTGGTTCTTAGCAGTTTTGCTTGATGTACCCAGATGCAGTTTTCCTCGTATGTGTCCTGTGTGGGATTCGTAGCCCTTCCCGCATGCATGGCTTGATGTCTTCCGTCAGTTCAGGGAATTCTGACATTACCTCTGTACAGATTCCTGCGTCCTGTTTGCTCTTTCCTCTCCAGCCCCCACCACGCCCCGTCCTGTCCTGTGCACCCCCCTCCCTCCAGGATTTCCCGTCTGTTTCTTCTTCTCTCTGCTCTTCCAACCCGGTATTCGCTTCCCGCCTGTCTTCGCAGTCACTGGTCCTTTCTCCAGCTGTGCCTGATTTGCAACCAAACGTACCCACAGAGTTCTTGGTCCTGGTGATTGGATCCTGCACTTCTAGACTTCGTGTTTGATCTTTTATTTTATTTTTTCAAAATTTTATTTATTTACTTGTCAAAGGGAAAGAGAGAGAGAGAGAGCCTACAGGTAGCAGGAGCAGCAGGCAGAGGGAGAAGCAGACTCCCCATGGAGTAGGGAGCCTGATGCGGGGCTCGGTTTCAGGACCCTGAGGTCATGACCTGTGCCGAACGCACTCAACCGACTGAGCCCCCAGGTGTCCTTGTGTTGGAACTTTTTAAAAAATTTTCTTTGCTAACATTCTCCATCTGGTCCTTCGTTTTCTCGGACATCTTTGTCACGGCTATTTTGAAAGCGTCTGTCTGGTAATTCCCAAATTGAGTCTCTCCGGGTCTCTTTCTACGTCTGTTTCTTCTGTTGGTTCTGAGCCTTCTGCTTCTCCCGTTGTGTGATTTGCTCCCGGACGTCGGGTACGATGTGTGAAAACCGTGAAGTGACTCGAGGGTCTGGGTGACTCCATCTGCTTCCTGAGAGGGGGTGCTTGTACTTTCGGAAGTGAGGGAGGGGCCGACGCCCTAACCGAGCCTGGGTCCTCGTGCAAGCCGGTCTGTTTCTGCTGGGCTTCGATCCCATCTGAAAGCTTGGGGTGCGTGCCAGCCTCCCCTGCTCACCCTGAGCCCCGTTCTTGCCCTCCTAGGGGTCAGACTCTAAGGGCTATGCTTGGCCTCACAGCCCCTTGGCTGCTGGTTCTATTTCATCCTTCGCTCGGCGTCAGCACTGACCAGCTCCTACAAAGCACAGCTTCTCAGCTTTTAGATTTTAACCAGGAATCAGTAGATGCTCAAGGTGGAGGGCTGTGCTGAGTATCGGGTCCCCTTTGTGATTTCGTTCTGAGATCTCTGAGCCGCCAGAATACCTCCCATGTTTTATTGCTCTAGGATATTTTTATTTTTAAAAAAGATTTTTATTTATTTATTTGACAGAGAGATCACAAGCAGGCAGAGAGGATCCTGCTTTTCCCTCTCCCTCTGCTGCTCCCCCTGCTTGTGCTCTCTCTCAAATAAATAAATAGTCTTTAAAAAGATAAAATAAATCTCCCTTTAATTTTAAATTAACAAAATTTTAATGTGAGATTTTTGCTGGACAAAAATCAGCTCTTTGCTTGATCGTAAGAAACACCTGAGGCCCTTGTTTTAAAATGCTGCTTTCCCGGTCCTGCTCCAGGCATGCCGAGTCAGATTCCTCGGAGACGCGCCTGTGGTCCCAAGCACCTCGAACAGAGCATTCTTGGAAAAAGCTGAGCAGGGGGCTCTTGAGAGCCCTGAGCGGGAATGTCATGCTCTGGTTGCCTGCGTGTATTCCTGTCACCCCCAGGAGCCCACGCACACAGCGACCCCTCCGTGTTGTGGGGAGGGAGCTCCATGGTCTGCCGGGCAGAGAGGGAGGGTGTGGCTTCTTCCCCCCACCCCAAAGCTAGTCTGCCTCCCGCACCAACAGGAGTGGGCGCTTCCTTTGCTGAATTATTCCCAATTTCATCTGTGACATTTTAATCAGAAATGAAAAATGATTGGCCTTTCACTAGCATTTCGGTGGGAGAGGAGATGATGCACGCCTCGGAGCTACAGGGATTCAGTGGCTTTGGTGCAAAAGGCAGAGTGTGATGGAGGAGCAGGGGCCCAGATGCCGGGCATCAGGGTGTGTCCAGGGTGCGCGGTGGGTCAGGAATTGTAGGGGTCCCTCTCCACCTCCTGTCCTGCCATCACTGGTGTAAGCTCCGTTGTCCTGCTTGGCAGTCTGCAGACAACCATCCTAAGACTGGGCTGTGGCTCTGAGCCTCTCCGCAGAGGCTCTCCCTTTCTAGCCCGTGGACTCCCCACCATCCTGCGGAGACTTCTCTTTCCTGAGACCTCCTCACCTTTGCTCTCCCTGCCCTTCCCCCTTCCCTCCCCCTCCCTTCCTCCCCTCTTCCTGTACTGGTATTGGAAGGGGCGGAGCCCTCAGGTACCCTCTCCCCCTCCCTCCCAGCCACGTTGTTGCTCAGCCAGGAGGGCGGGGCTGTCACAGGCCCTCCCTTGGTCCACCCAGCAGGACTCCCGGCTCTCCTTGTCCCGGCTCCAGGGGCCCAGCAAGTGCCCCCCAGATCGGGAAGAAAACTGTGAGCTCTGCCCGGTGGAAACAGACACACAAAGGTAATTCCTAAAAGAAGAGACAAACGTTCAATTGCATGAACCACCAAAAGCACAGATGAGACCATGTGAGAAGTACAAGCTAACGGGCGCAGCGGTGTGGGGAGACGGACTCTCATGTACTGCTCCGCGGGTGTGAGCTCTTCAGTCTTTCTGGGAGGCATTTTGGCAAAATGTAGCAAAAGTCTTATAATTTGCCATGATTTTTGACCCTGCGTTCTCACTTTCCCTGAAATCATATAAGCTGTTTGCAAAGCATCACGTACAAGGGTGTTCAGCCTGGAGCTGCTTTCGCAGGGGTGAGTGGTGTGAGCTCGTGGAATTCAGCCCTGTGGCCGTGGCGGGCTGCTCATTTGTGCCAGTGGACGCCAGGAGGCTAAAAGTATTGTTGACAAGTATTGAAAGACGAGGAATGTTCAAGTTCTGAAGTTAAGAAGAAAACATCTGTTTACCAAGCGGTATGTCACAATATAATTACATTTTGTGGGAAAAGATCCTGGCGGTTGCGTTTTGTAGAAACCATCAACAGAAGAATGTGAATGATACCGTTGGCACGGCCGTATCTCTGCTTCATCGTGCGCAAAGAGCCGAGAGACGGGATTTTCGAAGCGAGACGAAGCGCGGGCGGTCTGGTCGCGGGCGTGCAGGCGCGGCCCGTGTCCCCAACCCGAGCTCGGTGAGCAGCAGGGTCCCCACCTCCGAGCAGGTGGATCTGCCCCAGGCAGGTGTGGTCAGGTGCGCTTGGGGCCTTGCTGGGGACGGACTCTGTTCAGTCTGTTGTTGTCTCTTATCCTCACAACCTCACTGCAGCCCTTTTCAAAGGAGACCAGCCTTCCAGAGGCCGTCGGCAGCTATGTCGTCAGCCTGTGTCCGGGAACCCGCCCCTGGTTACTCTGTCGTCAGTCTGTGTCCAGGAACCTGTTCTGGTTCCTCTATCGTCAGCGCGTATCCAGGAACCCCTCCAGGTTTCCCTGCTGAGCTGCAGAGAAGCTTCCCATGGACCACAGAGGGCAGGGGCTGGAGGGACCTGGCATGGACAGCTGCGGTAAGCTGGCTGGGATCTGGACACAGAGCGTCCACCCGTGGGACCGGGTCATTACCAGGTGAGGGTCAGAGGTCAGTTGTGGTCCTGAGCAGGGCGGAGCATGGACAGCTGCTGGAGAAGCCACCAACGTGCCGTGACTGAGCTGCTTGCGTTCAGGGGCCCCCCAGGCCACTGCAGGTCCCGCACGGAGTCCTGGTGGCCAGATGCTGGGGCTGGAAGGGGCCTGGCAGGTACGAGCAGGGAGCCCAGAAACAGGACATGGGGGACTCGTGGGCCGGCTGCGAGGCTGTGTTGGTGCAGAGGAGCAGCGGAGAGGGGCGACCAGACGGGTCCGCATGCAGACGGCGCGCAAGCCTGAACTCACTCAAGTAAAAATTAGGCACTTCCTCTCCCTGCTCGAAGCCTGAACTTTATCAGTGATGTCCACTCAAGGCCATTGCTGTGTGCAGGCTCTGGTTCTCACCCAGGATTCCCTCGATCCAGCAAACAAATGCCCACAGAGCCTTCCCTCCTGGGGCCTTCCTGGTGCTGCGTCCCCTGAGCCAAGCCCCTCGTCCTGGCAGAGGCCTGATGCCGACTCCTTTGTCACCGTCCTTTTAATTACTGCACGTACCCGACTTTACGATTCAATTATGGGCAAGAAGAAAGTTCATCAGACTTTTTGTTTTATGTGAAATTCCTTCATTTCCAAAAGATCAGAGGAACATTAAAGAACAAATGAAACCGTCGGCTGCAAATCATATGGCTTGATTTATCACGATCGTCCGTACACAGCAGCGCCGGCTCCCCGAGTCTCCCCAGCACCGCGGGCCTGCGTGTACCCTGGACCGTAGATCTTTTCATTCCAGCCCTGGACGAGACAACGCGACCTCCCCGGGGGGAGCCATCCTGTCACCGGGCGCACGGGCTCTGGGCTCCACGGCGCCCGCCAGGCTGGTACAGCAGATGGATGAGAGCTCACTGTTTCATGAAATTGCTTTCGAATATTTGCAGAATGACCTTTTCGCACTCCGTCTCACCAAAACGCGTTAACCCCTTCTACACGGGATGGGAAAAGGCTATGCTGAGGTGCTCCCCCCGAGGCCCGCTTGCTCAGGAAGACGGCGCCCTGCGAGGCTGCCCACACGGGGATCTGTGTCTGTCCTAGGCCTGGTTCTAGGAGTGTGGGTGTTGGTCCTGTGTGGGCACGTGAAGTCCACAGGGTGCCCATGGGGGAGGACAGGACAGCTCACAACCCCCGTACGAGCTGGAGTTGTGATGATGGGCCAGGGGCTGGGTCTGTTCTTGGCCTCCGACCTACGGTGCAGGCGCTCCGCAGAGCCTGGCCCTCTGTCAGGGGCTGACCCTACACGCCCAGGCCAGGAGTGGGGGAAGCTGAAGAAGGACTTGGGGACAAACAGGGTGGCTGGGGCACACTGCCGCGTCACACCAGCCAGCTGGGCCTGCAGGTCAGCAACTGTGCACCTGAGCAGATTGGCTGCTGCTTCCTCCGGCTCCCTAGACCCCGCACCCGACCCCATCCGCCTGACCCAGCCTCCGGGTAATGTCCTCACCGCGGTCCACTCTGTCAACTCGACACCCACACGCATCTCATTAGAACACACTTAGTCTCCACATACAGGTGATAAAAGCTTACGTTTCACATAATGCAAGACGGCCAAGCCCGTGTGCCACCAGACAGATGCCAGTCCCACTCCCAGAGGAGGACATGACGTCGCTCTTTGTCTTGGGGGTAATGTTTAGTTGTCTCTTGGCTGATTAAGACCTTCCCTCTGACACACATACGACATGTGTACACACAGATGTAAGGTTCACTGTGTGAGTGGATCGTACGTAGACGACGGAGGGTTGATGGAGGGAGAAAATCAAATATATTTGGTTTGTCTATACAAGCATTTATATCAAAATGGGAAAGAACAGCCATATGTACTGTGGCCTCATTTCTACAAGTGGCCACTGGTCGTGGCCGGTCTTTGTCATTACCTTCCACTAAATCCACTACTGGCTCCACATTCCCTTTGCCTTGGGCGGGCTCCCCGGGCAGTGGGCCAAGGCCAGGATTTGGCGCACCTGTTTTGTAAAGGGTCAGATAGCAAACATTCAGGCTTTGAGGGCCATACACTGCAGAAGCAGCCAAAGACGACACTCACCAATGGCTACTGCCATGTTCCAATAAAACTTTATTGGCAGAAATAGGTGGGGGGCCAGAGTTGGCCTGTGGGCTGTAGTTGGCTGACCACTGGCTGTGCCCGTTAGAATTGGGTTGGTCTTGTTTTCCAGTTGACTTTGGTCACAGGACCTGGGAGACCCAAGAGGCACCCCAGAGAACATCCTGCAGTGGACCGCACTCCTCCTCCCTTCGTGGCACAGAACCAACCCGTTTTAACCTTAACAGTTGGTACCAGTCATCCCAGCCAGCACAGGAAGCCCCGGGCCGGCTGATTCGGTGGCAAGAGGAGCCCAGTGTGGCTGATGACGGAGTCACCTTCTAGGTCAGCCAAGTCACGGTTGTGCCCTCTGGTGGAAGCATTCTTCCCTTTGGAACAAGTGCCACTAAACCGCAGATCCTAGTGCATGACTACGGTCAACGGGTGAGCCACTCTCTCTGGGGAAATCACAGCCCCAGAGGGAGCTGCCGGCCCCTGGCCGGATCGGGAGAGCTCGGCGTACCCACGTCTTCATTCAGCAAGCGTTTATTGAGCACCTGCTGTGTGCCAGACAGGCAGAGACCATCATGTCCTCTAGGAGCTCCCAGTCGGGTCATGGAGGCACGTCAAACAAGTCCACAGACACAGAATTGCAAATGGATGTTGTGACAGAACAGCAGAGGGGCTCCCTCGGTCGGGGGTCAGGGGACGCCTGTCTGAGGAGGCGGCTTTCCGGGAGGCACCCGAAGGATAAGGAGGGTGCACTGGTGCTCAGCACAGCCCCTGCAGGGGAGCGCCGCAGCAAGGGCCCTGGTGTGCTCAGTGGGGTAGCTGGAGGGCTGTGCCCTATGGGGAATGGGGCGTGGGAGGGGAGGGCAGAGAGTGAGTCGGGAACGGAATGTGCAAGGCTGTGTGCCGAGCGGCTTGGCCGTGGTTGCAGGTGCATTCCACAGCCGTGGATCGGTGGGAGGCAGGGAGGCGGCCTGCCCTGGCGGGAAGGCTCCGCGAATTTAACAAATTGTAGTAAGTAAGATACATTTCACATAAAATGTATTTTCTTCACCGTGCCTGAGTGAGTGTGGCGTCCGGGGGCGGGAAGCCCCCACCATCCGTCTCCAGAACGTCCTCATGGTCCTGCACCGGAACTCGGTCCCCATCCAGCACAAGCCCCTGCTGCTCGGCGCCCAGCCCTGGCCCCCGCCGTCTCCTCCGTTCCCCGTGACTGCTGTCCCTCCCGCACTGTGAGGTCTTCGGGGTTCTCCCGTGTGGGGCAGGTGCAGCCTGGCCTTCCTCTTCGGGGCTGAGCAGTCCTGCACCGTGCAGGGCCACCTTCTCCTGTGCGTGGACCCCCGGGTCCATCCACATTTCGACTCCTGTGAGCGCTGCTGCCCTGAACGTGGGCGGACACGGATCTGTCAGAAACCCTGCCTTCCCTCTTCGGGGCGCGTGCCCAGAAGCAGAGCCGCTGGGTGGTGCGCGGATTCTGTACTTAGTTTCTGAAGGGCCGCCCTGCTGCTTCCCACAGCGGCTTCACCAGTTAATGCTCCCACCAACACTTTCTTCACGCCCTTGCCAAGGTGGGTTGTTCCTGGTTTGCCTAAATAAATAAATAAAGAAAGAACCGCCGTCCTCATGGGTGTGAAGTGCTCCTCTCGGTGACTTTGATTTACGTGGAATGAGCCCTCACGTGTGGACCCTGAGGCGTCAGCGTCTTCGGAGTCCTTGCAGGGGTGCGGTCAGGCGCGGCAGGTAGTGGGGGCTGCAGCGCGGAGAGAAGGGGTCGAGTCCTGGCACCCGGGATCGTATGGCCTGGCCTGGGGGAGGTCCCAGGAGGAAGGAGACCGGGGTGGGTCTCATGGAAATCCACCAAACACAAGGGGGCGAGGAGGGGGAGGAAACAGTGGACCCTGGGGTGGAAGCAAAGAGCAGAGGAGGCAAGGCAGGGGAGAGGGTGCCACGGGCAGGGGAGAGGGTGCCACGGGCTGGAGAGGGAGGCAGTGCCGTGTCAGACTGGCTGTGAGGCCAGTGACCTCAGGCGGCTGGGGCATCAGGGAATGTGCCACTGTGGGGAGCTTGAGGAGCCTGGGCTCCAGCAGGGGCATCGTGGGGCTCGAACCCCCGTGGCAGAGGGTCACTGTGGCCCCGGAGGTAGTGGACCTCAGAGACCGTGTTACTCGATTCTGCATTCCCAGCCCGCGGGTCAGCAAAGCCCGTTCAGGAGTGTGGAGGATGACCTCGGACGATGGCCGTGTCTCCTCCAGGCACAGAGTCGGCAAAATCCCGGGTCCGGCTGGGGAGAGCTCCTGCAGTTGTGATGGTCTAGTTGGCTGTGTGTGTTCCTCTTATCTAGAAATGTGTGTCATTTGGGGCTTACACTGGCTGCACAACAGAAAAGTGAGCTAACAGCAGCTTCAACGCATAGGAATTACTTTCTCATACATCACAAGACTCCCAGAGAAGTCTGTTCAGGACCGGTGCAGCTGGGTCTAGGGTTTGGGTTTGTTTTTTAGCGCTCTGCTGTGCCATTCTTCACATGCGGGTTTTATCCTCATAGTCACAGAGTGGCTGCTCTTCCCCCAGCCATCACTTTGACATTCCAGGCAAGAGGAAAGGCAAGGCATGAGCCTATGCCAGCCGAGTTGGCTTCGTCTTCCCCGAGGTCTCACACAGTAGACTCCTGTTCGTGTCTCGCTGGCCAGACACGTTCATCTGGTCACGTCTAGCTGTGGTAGAGTCGGGAGGTATTTTAAATTGTACACATTGCCACGTTGCACAAAATCAGCCTTCCATTAGTGAAATAGAACATTGAGGGAAGGAGAGAACGAGTGTGGGCATGGTCCCCACAGCCGGGAAGAGAGAGGTGGTGGGTGGGGTGAGCGGAGGGGAAGGACACCCAGTGGTGCTTGTTACAAAGCCGAAATGTCACGTCAGGATTTTTTAAACGGGGCTTGAGCGGTTTTCACCTCTTTCTTGGCTCAGCAAATACTCCAATGTCTCTTTCTTTACAAGTGCTCAACTCATGAGACCGTAGCATTTCCCTTTATTCTTAAACAAGTCTTTCTGGCTGCTTAGAGAAAAAAAAAAGGATAATTTTAAAATACATAATTACCCAAAGACAACATTAATTCTACTTTTGTGTCCCAGCAGGGAGCTCCATCCTGTAGAATTCATGAATGCCTGACCCAGAGAATTGTAATGAGAAAAAAAAAAAAGTCACAGGAGACCAACATTTTGAATTATTGATTAGAAGGGGTTTTTCTAGGCTCTTTTGGTTTAATTACCCAGAAGACGCAAAGCAGAGAGAGAAAGACATAGATTTGAAGGAGCTGGGGGACTGGAGGCTGCCGCGTGGCCCCTGATTTCTGGAAAGCAGTAGCTGCGGGCTCAGGGGCCAGGACTCCAAGAACGGGTGGAGGGAGAGGGAGCGGGGGAGCGAGTGATGAGGACCCCGTTGTGACACGGAGAGCACCAGGTACTGGTAAGTGGGCGGGCTGGGTGCCCGGCTGGGGGGTGCGTGGGGAGCTTTCCCTCTGTGCACAAAAGCTCCTGACCCCTGATGCCCTGAGGATTTGCTGGGCTTCCCCAGGGAGATCTCAGAGCAGCCTCTTGGGACTAAGGTCCTATTTGGGTGCAAAGGGATGGAGATTTTACCACCAAGAGAGTGGACGAAGGCCGCCTTATGCTCCGGGCAGCGGGGGAAGGGGGGGAGATGGCTATTAAATGAGAGCCCGCCCTGGGAAGGTGCCCCGGCAGGTGCAGGTGCTGGGCCTGGCATCCACCCAGGTGCTCTTTGCTGTGTCGCGCTGAGGGTGCACCAGCCCTAGGGAGCCCGTGGCAGCCTCCTGTCGGGGTGGGGGTGCCCTCTGACCCCCCACCCTGCCAGCTGCTTTCTGCCTTGAGCTCTGTGACCTCTCAGCCCCCCCAAATACCAGCTCCTTCCCACCGGAACACAGCCTCTCCCACCCCTTTCTCTTCTGGGACGTGCCTCTCTGGGCCAAGCCCCTTGTCCCTCCTCCGCTGTGAGAGCCACGATGTCATTTCTTCCCGAAGGACGCTGCACACCCTCTCCTGCTCCAGGTCCAGGCCTCTGTTACACCGTCTCCAGCTTCTCATCCTGTCTCTTCAGTTTTCACAATGTCATGTGATGCACACCCAGGGGCTCAGTTGGCGAAGCATCTGCCTTCTGCTCAGGTCATGGTCTCAGGGTCCTGGGATCGAGCCCCGCATCGGGCTCTCTGCTCTCTGGGGAGCCACTTCTCCCTCTGCTTGTTCTCTCTCTCTCTCTCTGTCAAATGAATAGAGTCTTAAAAAAAAAAAAATACACACGTAACCCAAGCCGACCGCCTCCCCCGTGGCTCAGTGCACCGTGTGGTGGCGTGAAGATGGGCCCGTGGCTGTGCACCCCCCGCCCCCCGCCAACTCCCGCGCTCTGTCCTCCTGCTGAACTGAACTCAGTTCTGTGACACCCTCAGCCCCGGGCTCTGGCGTCGCCATCCCGCTTTCTGCCCCCTTGAACTTGGCGGCTCCTGTGCAGGCACGGCAGGCTGCTGTCTCAGCCGTGGCCGCCAGGCTTCGCTGGATGCGATGGTGTCTTCAGGTTCTCCCGTGAGGTGACAGGTGCCAGCCTGGTCTTCCTCCTCAGGGCTCGACAGTGTCCCACCAGATGTGCAGCTGCAGTCCGTTTGTCCATCCCACGGCTGCCTCTGCCTTTTGCCGTCTGCCTTCTGCCGTCGCAAGTGCTGCTGCCACGGCCACGGGTGTGCGAGGATCCGTGTGAGCCCTGCTTTCCTCCTTCTGGCCGCACAGTGTTCTGAGGAGCCACGGCGAGGGCACCCTTTGCCTTCACACCAGAGGGGGTTGGGGTCCTAGACCTCCACGCCCCAGCCTGGGGACCCTCACTGCCCACAACGCCCTTCCAACCGTGGGGAGCCTGGCACGCCATGCCAAGCAGTGGTGTCAGAATGTGGTGAGGCTCCCCGGCAGGGAGGCAGGAGGGGAGGGTTGGACACGGGGCCTGGGTATTACCTGGAGCAGCACCAGGCGTCTCCTGGGAGCCATGGGCAGAGGGAGCGCGGGGCAGCCAGCCGGGCTCTGGAGCCCCCAGCTCTGTGTGCGTCCTGGCTGGGGAGGGACACAGGCCATGGCTGAGAGGTTTGGAGGGTGGGTGAGGACCCCCAGCCAGATCATCTGGTCTCTCTCCGCCGGCCCCTTCCTCTCGCAGGGCTATCTCAGACCCTCGGTCTGCACTTGTGCACTCCATTTCCCCGAGCGCGTCTCATGCTCAGGCTGGGCACACGGTTCCACACCTCCCTGCATTCCTGTCTCCCAGGTAGATGCGCAAGACATGGGACACGCCACCCTCCAGACAGGTGTCAGCTTTTGCTACCCTGATGCCCTGAAAAAGCAGGATGTGAGGTGGTGAAGGGGCTTGGAGCCGCCCGTCCAGTGCCCGAGCCATGGCCCGGAGCACGAGCGTCGCAGGCCCGGAGCAGAGTGCGAGGTCCTGGTGTCGCACGGAGAATGTCCAGGAAGGTGAGGGTGGCGGGATGCAGGGGCCTCTGGGATCAGTGCAGGATGGGCTGAGTCCTGGGCTCGTTCCGCCGTGGGCTGGGGGGATGCACGTTTTCAGGCAGACAGAGGAGAGTGCGCAGTGGCGGCGGCCGTGGTGCCGGCTGCGGGGAGTGCCAGCCGGGCCAGGGCTGGAGCGCTCTCCCCAGGGAAGAAGGGGCCAGGCCCCAGTGTGGACTCGCCGTGGCCAGCCGGGTCTGTTGGGGTCGGCACGGGGGGGGGGTGCCAGCGGCATCACGCCCCCCGATTCCTGTGCGCACACGTCTCGTGCCGGTCAGCTGGGAGCGCCCAGAGCCGCGCACGAAGCTGAAGTGACGTATTGGAGTGGAAACACGGGACCTGGATGCTTTGCCCTTCACCTGCGGGGTGTTTGTTCACGTGTCGGAAACCAAAAAACAGTGTTCGTTTGAGCAAATTAAACTTTACTTGTTTGTTTTGGGAGAGTTGTGGGTCGGACGGTGGTCGCAGAGCACACACCATGGACGACAAGTCTTCGTCACCTGCATCCTGAGTGCGGAGAGACCGCGGCCCTGCCCGTGAGTGCTGGTCCACCGGGCCACGACCTCCATCCCCGCAGGACGGCAGCATTTCCTGGGCACTGGGCAGACAGCCGGTGACGGACCACGGGAAAACCGGTACCCTGGTATTTCAGAGCCAGCTGCTGGGGAGGGTTCTGGAAGGCTTCCTGGTAATGGGGCCTGGTGTGGTGCTGCCCGAGCTGGCCAAGATGAGAATCTCATTCCTTCCAGGAGCCGACACGTGGCCTGGGATTCTGGGGGCCGGCAGGCCTTCTGCAGGCTCACATCTCAGTTCTCCTGCCTCCCCTCGCCAGTGAGGTGGGCACGGCAGGGTTCCGGACCAGCCATGGCCAGAGCGTCTCTGTGAGGATCAGATCAGGGGACCCGGGTGCAAACATGGAGCCCACGACGAGTGACGGGAGCTTGAGCTGTGAGCTACTCGCCCGCTGGCCGGGAGGCTCATCTGCGGACATGTGCAGACGCGGGCTCACGCTGACACACGCGCACACATGCGCACATCTACTGAAACACCCAATGGAAAACTGGTTTTAGGTGGTTATCCGATGGCCCATGTCCGGTCTAGTGGAGCAAGGGACCCTGACTAGAGGGTGGGGAGCCCAGCAAACAGCCTACCCGGCAGGTGCCCAGCCATGCCCTTGGGTGGCTTCCTGCTGCCTCCCAGGTGTCTTCGCACCCCAGCCCAGCTTATGTGGTCAGAGTGGCCCCATCGGGATGAGGACCATCCCTCCTGACGCTTGAGCCACCACCATGAGCTGTGCCGGCCACCACGATGCTGCTGCGGGCTGTAGCAGGAGGAGCTGTGGAGCTGGGCTACTGCCAGGCCACCTCCTGTCGTGCACGGAGGACGGCTACCTAGTCTGGCTCCTCAGCCCAGGACACTATATCCATGCCAGCCACAGCCCACCGTCGCCCACCCTGAGAGGTCTGGCTCCCATGGCGTCCGCCCGGAAAGGCCTTTCGGATCCCCTGCACCTCCTTGGATGTTTTATTTGGACCTTTCTCGTGGAACTCGTCATTTCTGTGCAGAGCTCCTCCGGGGACTGCTGCCCCAGCTGTCCATCCCCACGTACTTGCTCTCCCAAACCCCAGTCTCATCAGGCCGCTCCCAGGCTGCAAAGCTGTCATCAGCCTCCGTGGCACTCAGATAAGGTCTGTAGCCTTGCTCAGGCTGCGGGGCTTGACCTCCCATGTCTCCAGTTTCATTTCGGGCCATGCTTCCTTTCCCTGGCTACAGACACGTTTGCCAACACACAGTGTTGGGTTCTTCACTGCCACAGGGCCTTTGCACATGCCGGCATATACCTGGAGTTTCCCTCTCCTACTTAGCCTTCAGGTCTGAGCTTGGATGCCACTTACCCGGAAGAATCTTTGCTGGCGTGTGCTTGCCGTCCCCCTGCTCGCCCCAGACGGCCCCCGCAGGTAACTGCGCACCTGTCCTTGAGACAGTGTGAGTGGGGCGTCCCCACGAGGCCTCCCAGAGGGCAAAGCCCAGTCTGTCTCGTTTGTTACCGCGTCCGCAGAGCTCAACACAGGGTCTGCCTGGAGCAGGTGCTCAGAGGCGGTGATTTGGGGGCGCCCCCTTTCTGGGTCACGTTTGCCCTGGAACAGCCCTCGCTGCCCTTCCTGTTCTGGAGTCCAGGCCCGGCCAGAACGCGGGTGTTTGTTGTTGCCGTACCCCAGGACCAGACACAGCCTCGGTCCTTGTGCTCTGGAGCGGAGTGCGGGGCGTAGTCCCAACGGCAGGGTCTGCAGCCGTCAGTTCCCCCAGCTCCCCACCCACGAGCGCCAGCCCCTTCCCCCAGCACGGTGGGCTCACACCCGGGGAGAGTGTCCCACTCCGTGCCCAGGGTGGCTCCATGGACGAAACTCTGGGCATCCCGTGGAATACTGATGCGGCAGCAAGTCCTCCTGCCATGGGGGTACACCCCCTGCGGTGCTCACTGCCCAGCGCTGCTGTGGTTCTGAGCCCGTGCACATGGCCAGTGACCGGTCTCCGTGGAGGCCACGGTCCAGACGGGTAGCGCGGGAGCGACTACAGCCGAGTAATCATGGAGAATTGAACTTCAAATTGTGTGACGTGCAGGAAGAATGAACACGGGGACCGATCTGCCCGGAACATCTTAATTTCTGGGATCATTATAGTCTGATGAGTTTCTCTCTCAAAAGGATGTGCTGCCAGTTGGAGGGTGAATCGCTCTGATTATGCGCCGAGCGGTAGGAGGGGCGCGGCGCGCTGGAATTAGCCGACGGGAGCCGCCGTCTGAATGCAGTATTAGCAGATTCTGTGATGTTCTATTTCTAGGTAATTAGGACTTCCTGGGCTACTTAAGAAACTTAATTTCCCATCAAGAAATACTGTAGCCGGAGCCTTTACACGATACATTAGAGCAAGGCGAAGGGGGAGATTTTCGGAATGAGGGGTTACCTGCCGGAGAAGTGGGGGGTGTTCTCCGTCCTTCTGGGGAGGGCTGCTCCACACTGCTGGAGGTTGGGCGTGTCCTCTGCTCTAGGAGAGGGGAGGGTTTTTAAATCCCCGTCATGGAGGTCATTTACATACAGTACTTCCATCTGAAAGTACAGTTCCATCAGCTTCAAGAAGGACACACGATAACGGGACCACGGCCGCAGTCCCGAGAGAGGACACTTCTGTCCCCCCGGAAGTTCCTGTGTGCCCCTGGGCGGCCGGTCCCAGCCCCACGTGGGTCCCTGGCATCTCCGTGTCCAGTCGTTTTGCTTTAGTTTTGCTTGTCTCCTACACGGGTTCTGCGCCCTGTGTGCGCTTGTGTCTGCTGCTTGCCCTCAGCAAGACACTTTCGTGCCTGTCGGCCTTGTTGGCTGCAGGCCTCCGTGGCGGTTTCCACCAGGTGGTAGATATCTGGGTTGTTTCTAGCCCCGAATAAAGGACAGACCTTTTTGTGCACTTGGGTTTTCCCATCTCATGGTAAACCCCCAGGAGCGAGAGTTTTGGGTCACAGAGTGAGTGTGTGTCTGATTTCCTAAGAAACAGCCAAACTCCCCGCAGGGTGTGCCGAGGGCAGAGAGGGTGTGAGCCTGCCGGTCCCATGTGCTTACCCGTGTACTGCCAAGGCTTTACTCTCAGCCGGCCGGCGAGCCCCGTTTAGTCGTCCCTCCCCTGATGATCGACGATGTTGGCCACGTCTCCTGTACTGATTCCCGCTTACTCATCCTTGGCGAGCGAACTGTTCAAATCGTTTGTCCTTCCAAGAGAACTGAGGTTGTCGCCTCATCGTTTGGATGGCGGCGTTCTTTATGTGTTTTGGGTTTAAGTCCCTTGTCAGATGTGGGTTTGGTAAAGGGTCTCTCCTAGCCTGCCCCCCCCTGGCATTTTTTGAACAGTGTCTTGTTCTTCGAGTGTTTCCATTGTTTACATTATTTTTAAAATTAAAAAAAATTTTTTTTTAAAGATTTTATTTATTTGATGGAGAGAGACACTGCGAGAGAGGGAACACAAGCACGGGGAGAGAGAGGAGGAAGCAGGCTTCCCACTGAGCAGGGAGCCCTATGCAGGGCTCGACCCCAGGACCCTGGGATCATGACCTGAGCCAAAGGCAGACACTTAACCCGCTGAGCCACCCAGATGCCCCTGAATCTTAAAAGAATTTTAGCATGATCTCAGACTTACAGAAAAGTTGTGGGAATAGGACAAAGAATCCCAAGATGAGCTTCATCCAGATTCCCCAAGTGTTACCGTTTTATCATGTTTGCCTTCCTGCGCCTCCGCGTCCCTGTGTCCCCGCGTGTCCGTCGCTGTCTCGCCCTCTGGTCTGCAGACCCTGTGCTCCTCTGCACATTCACAACATCCCTCTCTCCTCCGTCCTCTCTGGACGTGGTGGAAAACTCGGGCTACGTACCCCCCAGCGGGAACCAGCGGCCTGCGGTCCAGTCTCCGGTGCCCGGGACAGCCTCGTGGGTCAGCTTGGCGTGGGTCCCGTCCCAGTCCATCCACAGTGGCCCTGTGGTGAGGGGCCCTTGGGGAATCGATCATAGATGTACTTTCTAAGAATTGGATGACAGCGAAGGGGAAGCGCTGGGAGGCGTCTCTTCTATAAAACATTACGTCATTTGGAAAAATTACAAGGACCTGTAACTTCCCAGATGAATGGTGTTTTCATACAGTGCCCCTGGGTACCAGGCACCTTTTCCAGAACCCTCCCCCGATTTTGCTGCTCCTCCGTCCTTACCTTTGAGGACTGGCTTTGGGGGCAGTTGCCTGACACTAGAAAGTGGTGGTCATACCTCCCTCATGACCAAAACATGGTACTTTTTCACTTTTGATCACTAGTGACGCAAACATGCTGGACCCGAGCCCAGCGGGGCCACGGGCCTAACGCCGCCCCTCCCCGTCTCCCGGCCGGCGGCCTCCACTCGGGCGCAGGGGCTCCACGCTGTCATTCCCTCTGGGACGGGGAACCCGGAGGCTCACGGGTGCTGTCCGCTGGCTCTCTCGGCCCCTTTTCTCCCGCTCACCCCGTCTCCTGTGGTCAGGCTCCCCGACACGGCTGCCCGAGGGCCCCGAGCTCACAGCCTGTGCCAGGCAGAACAATGGCTTTGACGGACACCTGCGTCCTCGCCCCTGGAGCGCGTGACAAGACGCGGAGAGCGTCCTGGACCGTCTGGCGGGGCGCGCTCTCATCACGGAGGCGCCTACACCAGGGAGGCGGGAGATGGGGACCAGGTCAGAGGGGCCGCCGATCTCGGGACACAGGCGGCCTCGAGAAGCTGAAAAGGCCTGGAAACGGATTCTTTGCCGGGGCCTCCAGAAAGAGCCAGCCTCGCTGACCCCTTGCTGTAGTTCAGGGAGGCCATGCTGGGACTTGGAAGCCCCGGATCTGAGGGAGATCAAGTGCGTGTGCCCTCGAGCTGCCCCATGTTACGTGTGTTGCAGCGACTGGAGGAAGCGGACGCGCGGTCCGCAGGAAAGGAAACCTCGTTCTCCGGGGCTGACTCACGGAGTCACAGATTCCTCGGCCCCTTGTGCCCACTTTTTGGCCCAAACTCAGTGGGCAGGAGGGGGAGGCCGCACACGGGGCCTGAAGTCTGGAGGCCGGGGGTCTGTTCCTCCACGGACAGAGGGTCGCTGGACCAGCACGAGGGAGGACGCACGTGCTCCATGTCCCGCCTGTCCTTGCCCCACGCCCAGCCAGACTCTGCTCCAAACGACCTTTGGGAGCCCAAACACCATCCTTGAAAGGCAAAGCCCGGGCCAGGGGAGACTCTCAGGCCGACTGCTTTGGGCTCGCCCCGTGGCGTCTCAGGAGGGCTGTGCCGTGGTCCCTCGTGGGCAGGCGTCACCAGGATGGGGAAGAGCTGGTGTTTCCATCGTCCGCGTTTCTGCGGTCAGAAGGCAGACCGGAGCTTGAGCTCGGCGGCTCCGCGCGTCGGCTTGCTGCCCTGCGTGAGGCTCGCCGGGCCCGTCTGTGAGATGGACGTGTTTCACCGTCCTGAGCCTGGTGGGCAGGGGGGGAAGGAAGCTCGTCTAACAGCTGGTGCTGTGGACAGCAGACGCAGACTCGGCGTGCTTGTCCGCAGAAGGGCCACCGTGCTTGCCTTGGGCCGGCAGGAGCATGGAGCAGACCGGGTCGCAAGGGCGGGTCTCTGCGCCGTGGCTGAGCACGCAAATTGCCCCGAGCGCCGGCTCACAGCTATTCGTACCCGCGTATAGACATGGGGGACTTTTTTTAAAGCTGAAAATCGTAACATTCTTTTTTTTCCTTTTTCTTTTTTTTCCCCTCTGGTTTCCTCTTCTGGCTGCGTTCTCTGCTGACTTTTGAGTTTTTAGTGTTTAGCCTCTTCCACAGAATAGGAGCGTTAACCGGGTGGAAATTCCTGCAAGAAGCTGCAGAGGAGGAAGAAAAGCTCCCACTTGCCCAGCAGCAGCCCCACGAGGTGGGGGAGAGAGCCCAAGGGGAATGGTGCCCCCCACCCCCCACCCAGCAGCCTCCTGGGGGACCTGCTCGTCCACGTGTGTCCCTGCCTCAGCCACTCTGAGACACGCCAGGCTCAGCCCTGTTTTCCCAGGCCTGCCCACCGACGCCTCAGCTCTGACGCCTGGCTCCCCGTGTCTCATCTAACAGGACAGCGGTTCCCACGCGGACCCCGAGCCCTCAGATCTCACCGTCGGGCAGCGGACATGATTCATCCTAGGGTCCTTTTGGTGCAGGGCGGGAAGCTGCGGGCACTAGCAGACCCCTGCGGCCGTGCGTCGGGTGGGCCGGGCTGTGTCCCCAGACGCGCTCTGGCCTGGGAGCCAAGACGCGGATAAACAGCCGTGTTTTGCGAATGGGCCGGAGAGGCAGGCACAGGTCTTCCAGGAAGGAGGACTCAGGGTGAGAGGGGGGAGGGACTCAGCGGAGGGCCAAGGCCTGGGGCGAGCTTCGTGATGCCCGGCCCCGGCTGTGAGGCGTCTGCAGTAGCTCGGATCCCGCTAGTGGGGCCGGATGCCCCTGCTCCAGCGCCTCTGCCTGTTCACTGCCAACGGCTCACCGCTGCCCCGTGTCTGGAGCACCGCCTTTGGTCAGCGGGGGCTACTTCCCTGGGGGGTTGTGGACCCTTCCCCGTGCAGCCCACGGGCTTCCACTGCCTGCCTCAAGAGGAGCCAAGCCTGGTGGGGTTCCCGTCCTCGCTCCTTACCCTGCTTCCTTCGGGGTCATGAGCGTGCTCCCCCGGTAAACCACGACCGCCCAGAACCCCGTGGCAGGCTCTGGGAAACGTGACCCGAGACACCGTGGGGACTGGCCTGCCACGTTCCTCCTGCAAACTCCTGGTCTTCTGGGAGCCGTTCCCTGGGCCTCGGATGTCCTCCTGCGCATCTCCTGAGCTGGTCTCCCTCCAGGACTGCAGGCGTCACTTCCTTCCGGAAGGCTTTCTTGGCTTCTCCAACTGGGTCAGAGTCCCTGGTACTAGGGCCCCCTAGCCCCGCACGGTGTCCCCTCTGATGCCCCCCCGCACGGTGCCCCCTGCGATGCTGGGTTGTTACCATTGCAATCTAACATGTATTTGTGCAGCTGCTTCGTGACTGTGTGACTTTCCCCTTGGGGTGTGGCTTCCAGAAGGACTGGAATCGGTCACCGCCATAGTCCCAGTGCCTGTGCTGGGTCCGGGTGGGCGCTGCTGGAAGGAATATTCGTAGGCAGGATTATAAACCGGGGATAGCTGGAGAGGAGGCAGAGGAGGACCGACCACAGTAGCCCACTCCGCCGGGTCTCCAGAAAGCAAGTGTGACCCGGACAGGGAGCCGCCCTTTGGATCTGGCAAACTGGAGGTCCCGGTGGCCTGGAGGCCAGCAAGGTCATGCAGTGATGGGGGCTGGGCCACAGTGGGCCTGGCAGTGGAGTGGGGACCTGGAGAGGGGGAGGAGGTGACTCTTCCTAGAAAGGCAGGGGACTGGGAAAAAGCCACTCAGGGTGAGCCTGACTCTTCTCCTAAGACTGGGTTTCACTCCAGGCCTGGCTGCCCTGGCCTATCCGCCACGTCCCCTCCAGAGCATCCCCGGTGAGCTAATGAACCTGTCGAATTCCCAGGAGAGGCAGGGGGGCCAGCCTCAGGACCCAGAGCTCCAGTTAGCCTGGCTGCTCTCCAGTTCCACACCCACCAAGAGTGCCCCCACCCTGGGGATGGTGGGGCTGGAGTCTCGCTGGTCACTGGGGCTTCCCTTCAAGGTCTGCAGTAGGAGGATGGCACGGAAGATGACGCATGGCGGTCGTTTTCATGGGAGAACTAAACGGGCATTCCAGCGGGGGACTCCACGTTGTCCCTGTGCTAAGACTTTGCAAGTGGACAGACCGGCCTTTGCACTGAACGGGATGATTTCTAGAGCCTTGGACCTCCTAGGCTTTCAGGTTCATCAGCCCCGCGTGTCATGTGGCCCAAATCCCTGCCAAGTCGCCTTGGTCCTGTGACCGAACACCTCCTGTGACAGGGGTCCCCCCGTGTCTTGGGCAGCCAGCCGACGCCACCTTGGGCCAGGCCTGCACTGACGGTTTTATAATGCTCTACTGTTTTTTTTTTTTTTTTTTTCTTAAAAATAGACCTTCCTCCACATGAAGAAACGGCTTTCTCCTCCGCCGCCGGTCCTTTCCTCCTCTTATGCCTCACTGGCCCATCCCTCTCGGGCAGATGGAAACGGAACATTGTGGTTGTGGGGGGCCCGGTCCACACCGCAGGTGTCCTTCTGAGCGGCTCTCTTTGCACGTGAAGCATCTGCCCGTGTGAGAGACACGGGCGTGTATGGCGTACAGAAGCCCCGAGGCTGCCACGGGAGGTCCCCGAGCCCATGTCAGGCCTGGGAGGACTTCCGCGTCCCTGGGAACGGACCTGCCCTCCGTCGCCGGAGGAAGCCACGTTGGGGAAGTTTCTCCGTGGCACAGACAGGGGCTGGATTTCAGAGGCGGCTGGAGTCGTGGGGTCGTCACCTCTGGAGCTGGAGGTCGTGAGGGCGCATGGTCACAGCCAGGGCGCTGGTCTGTACTAGATGAAAAGGGGCCTGTTCTTCCCAGAAAGGGCTGTTGGTCATCCTGGGTTTGCCCGTGTCTGCACTGACGGTTCCCCTTTACCTGGGTCTGGCTCACCTCCCGGAGAGGTCTGCGTGCCTGCGCAGGCCCCGCCAGCCGGGAAACCGGCCCGTGTGGTGATTCTTCTCTGCGGCTAAGACCAGACCGATGCGCTCACCAGCTCACACTGGCAGGGCCCGGGAATATTTCTGTGGAAACAGTACAGTTTGGTTCAAAGGGTTTTCCCGCCCATCATCTCACTGGACCCTCACCAAAACCTTGGCAGGTTGGCACTCGGGGGTCTCCGTCGTGCTGATGACGAGGCCAAGGCTCACGTAAGGTAAGAGCACCAGAGTCGCACGGACACCGAGTGGGGCGCTGGGACTCAAGCCCCTGATGGCTCCGGGTCCCGAAGTCTTGCCTTTCTAATAACTCTCCCTGGCAGGGCGGTGCTAGGCCAGAGGGCCGGGATCAGACTTCCGTTTTTCTGGGTCTGGCGGGATCTGTGCAGAACCCCCACCCACCGGCTGCAGAAGGAGCTCCCCCGTTCCCTCATCTCCGCAGCAGCCACACCGAGACCAGCCGCGTCGAGCAGCCTGGGCGACTGGACATGGGCGTCCCTCCCGGACTCCAGGCCCCGACCAGTGAGCACTCGTCACTCACCATCTTACCCCATGTCTTGAGTCACAGTTTCCAGCTTGCTGAGTAGGAAGTCGGGACTGTGCCCCTCCTCAAGTCCTGGGGGTTTGCACGTGTCTGTCACCCACGAGCTCTGTTTCCAAGGCTGCGTTCTTCGTGTGTGGGCTCAGCCTTCCTGATGCGGACGGCGGCTGCGGGTGGCAGGTGGCGGGCAGCAGGGCCGGGAGGGAAAGGCTGGAGGGGATAGAGAGGGTGAGAGCTTGGATTCAGGCTCTGTGGGCTTAGCCCCAAAGTCCGAGGTCTGTTGCCTTCAACTCAGGAAAGGAGAGGGCTGCTCTCATCCCTTCCCTGGGGCGGGGAAGTCCTGTTCTGCCTGGGGGACCAAAGGTCAAGGATGCCCCCAAGCCTCAGGAAACTAGAAAGGGTATACAGTTGCCGGAGACTAGAATCAAGGCCTCCTGGTTTCTGCTGTGATCATAGTCATCGCGATAGAAACAACTAACGTTTTAAAAACCTATGACAGCTTATAAAGCAGCATCTGTAAAACTTAACTTACTTCCCTTACCTCTCTTTCCTACTTGCCGATTCTCTGCCTTTCGGAAACAAACCCGTGGAGATGAGAGCCGGGAGGGTTGGCAGGTGGTGCTAATCCTTCCTGACTCTTGGGTCCAGAATGTGCAGAGCACGGGTCTGCTTCCCGAAGGCTAAACCCACGGAGGAGGCACGTGGTACGTGGTCGAACTTCAGCTTCAACTGTGCCTCCTTATTCGTGGAGTCAGTCTCCCCTTACGTTCATTATGCGCTAAAAATACCTTGATTTACAGCAGCGTTAGTCCATTTTTAGGACGCAGATGTGAGAATGATTTTCTGGTGTGGTTTGATACACGGGCTGTTAAGTCACCAAAAGACACAGAGGTCTAGGTGAGGATTTAAATTTAATCAGACTGAGGCATCCCCTGCCATGTTTTTGCTGGGGAAGAAAAGTTAGGGGGCTGGCGTAATTTGCATATGCAAATCTGACCAACATGCTCTGCACTCCTTGTTCACGGTTCTTCATGTCCCATCGGAAGCCCCACTTCCGGGCCCCCCTTGAAAACCGTCATGACTCACGGGAAGGCCGTTCTCTGGACGTAATGGGGCTTCTCCAGCAGTTCCCAGTCTTTGCAGGGCGTGCTGGGGGCTGAGAGTCCGGGGGGGTGTGTGGCGGGTGTGGACTCAGCTGATACGGGTTAGTGAAAGGTCGGATTCTCACTCCTTTGAGGCTTGAGGGCATTAATTATGGTAACTGGATAGGGTTTCCACTTTGGAAGAGTGTTGGAGGGGGGCTGGGGGGGACTTTTTGTCTCCTGCAGACTGCCTCCCTTTCGCTGTGGCCCGTGGACGCATGCGGTGACACACGGAGGACAGACTGGTTTGCCTCGAGGGATGTTGGGGCCTTCACGGACACTGGGGGGGTCTGCCGGCACCCTAGGGGCAATCTGCACCACAGCTCCTGCTCCAGGAATCCAAAGCCCATCATTCCGAACGAAGGAACCAAAACGAGGGCAGGTCAGAAGTTCAACAGGACAATCCTTACCAAACTCCAGCTGCGCACAAGCTGACCCTGAAGTTCATGCAGAAACGCAGAGAACCCAGGGTCCCCGGGTGGCTCCGTTGGTTGAGTGTCTGACTCTTGGTTTCCACTCAGGTCATGATCTCGGGGTCGTGAGCTCAAGCCCCGCATCGGGCTCCGTGCTCAGTGAGACACCTGCTGGAGGAGCCTCTCTCTGCCACTCCTGTCTAATCTAAGTAAATAAACACTGAAAAAAAAAAAAAAAGAAAGAAAGAAATGCAAAAGACCCCAAACAGCCATGAAGAATTCACTGAAGGACTCACGCTTCTCAGGTTCAGGCTTACTATAGAGCTGCCGTAACCGACAGTGTGACAGTAACGAGGGTGGGTACGTAAGTTAATGGGGTGTCATCGAGGACCCGGGAATAAAGCCTCGCATGGACGGTCGGCGGGGACCCGACGGGAGGATTCACCGGGGAAGGACGGGTCTTGCAGCGCGCACGGCCGGAACAGCTGGGCGTCCGCGTGCCGAAGAGTGCGGTTGGACCCCTGCCCCAAAGCGTGGGCGAAAATTAACTCGAAAGGGATAAAAGGACTTTAATTATCAAACTCTTAGAAGGAAACATGGGAAAAAATCTCCACAATACTGGATGTGGACGTGGTTTTCCAGGCACAATGCCAAACGCAAATATGGCCAAAGAAAATACAGGTGTGTCAGACTCCATCCAAATCAGACACGGCGTGTCCGAGAGGACGCTGTCGGGAGAGCGAAGGGACGACCCGGGGGACGGAGGAAATACTCGCGATCATGTCCAAAGGCCCTGGTTTTCAGAGCTCTTGGACCCCGAAACAAAAAGACCGTTCACAACGGGCACAGGGTCGGAGGAGACCGTTCTCCACGGAAGGTGTGCGGAGGGGTGAGCGCCACGTGAGAAGATGTTCACCTTGCTAAGTAGGAGGGAAACGAGCATCGAAACCACAATGAGAAACTTGTCACAGCCGCCCGCCCGTCTCCAAGAAAACACGCAGAGAATCACACGTGTGGGTAGCGTGTGCGGCAATTGGCTCCGTCACACATTGCGACAGAACAGGGGAGCTGCTTCCCCAAAATAGTTAGGCGCTTCCTCATGACCTGACCCGCGAGAAAGGGACGTGAAGATGCAGACCCACAGAATGTTCTCCACCAGGCAGCAGACCGTGGCTCTGTGAGACGAGGGAAGGCTGACGCACGCCGCAGCGTGGGCGAACCCTGAAGACGTCATCCTGGGGACAGGATCCAGACTCCATCCTGGGGACAGGCTCCGGAGGCTCTAGGTTGTGTGAGGCCATGTTTGTGACACCTGACCCTTGTGATGGGGTCAGCTAGGGACCCCATCAGCACAGGAGGCAGAACAGCTGGAGGTTGGGGGAGCGCAGTGTGTCTTTGTAGAGGGACTGGAGTGTTCCGATACTCTGTGGCGCTGGTCGCCCAGCTCTGCATGTGCTAGAAGACACTGACTGGTGCAGGGTAAGGTGGCAAATCGTGTGGTAGGTGAACCGTATCTCAAGAACGTGTTCAAACAAGGCACGAAGGTCAAGGCCCCTCGCATCTCGAGATCTTACCCACGTCGTGCCCCGTTTTGGAATTAGCGCTACGCGCGGCACCAAGTTCGTGTAATTCCGAGGCTGCCCCGATGACTCCTTCGGGTGGGAGACGTCTTTACTGGAGGGTCCCCAGCAGGGCCACCCCAAGGGGACGCCTGGTACTGACCACTTAGAAAAGACCCAGAATGTACAAGGGAGCAGCTGTGAATTCAAAGATGCACTCACTGCGCAGGCTCGGAGTGGAGGTGTCAGGAGCCCGGACTGTTTCGGAGGCGCTGAGGTCGTCCTAACCCTTACATGCAGGCGGCTGGGTTCCCAGACCCGGTTTTCTCTCAGGGCAGCCTGGATGGTGTCAGTAAGGCCGAGAGACCTAGGCCTCACGGTGGGGCAGATGACGGAAAAGGAGCCTGTGTCTGTCTTCAGGAGCACGTGACCCAGTGCTGTCCTCCGACGGGCCCCGACGGCCCTGCGGGGTCATAGGGAGTTGGCCAGACCGAAGACAGGGCACAGCCACTTCACACAGAATGGACCACAGGTCTAGACACGGTGAACCGTGTAGTCACGTCGTCCCCATCCTCCCGGGACCGCACCTGCCGGCTCCCAGCCCCGCCGGCCCTCTCAGCGCTCAGTCCTTCACGGAGGCCGCCGCGCGGAGCCCTCACACGAGCCGGGGCCTGGCCTTCTCTCTTCCTCTCTGCCTTGCAGTCTGGCCCAAGAGCTGTCCCCTCGTGCACTCCTTGATTCCTGATCAGTGGAGACGAGGTGCGTTTCATCTCTGCCTTTCCGACCACCCTAAGAAGGGTCGAGGAGCAGG
Organism: Mustela nivalis; assembly: GCF_964662115.1. Classification (NCBI taxonomy): domain Eukaryota; kingdom Metazoa; phylum Chordata; class Mammalia; order Carnivora; family Mustelidae; genus Mustela; species Mustela nivalis. The sequence continues at coordinate 154,919,235 of NC_139025.1, forward strand.
GGTGTCTGACGACGGTTCGGTGGCTGCGCGTCGGCCGGAAAGGGTTAAGGCTCTCGTGTTCTTCAAGTCACCTTATCAGCCTGATACTCGCTGGTTTTTCCCTTGAACCCACGGGCTTTCGCTAGGCTGGCCGCGGAGATCTCACTGAACGTCCGCGTGTCCGAGGGGGGCAGGAGCAGAGGCGGAGGGTAAGAGGCCCTCTGAGGAGGGGCAGGTGGCTTCTGGCTGTGGCTCCCGACTGGTCGGAAGTGCACAGGCATGGAGAAGGAAGGCCAGGAATTCGGGGCCCACCGAGGGGACCTAGAGGGGCTCCTGGCCTGGCCTGGCCGGGAAGAACAGAACCCGCTGTCACGCCAGGTGCCGATGGCTGCTTTGAGCAGCACCGAGTCCAGGGAGTTGGATGTTGGGGTCCTGCACCCCTCTGGGGGCCAAAGCAGCCTGGAGTCAGGACCGCACAGCCGCCAGTCGAGGTGGCCCCTCCGCTCCTGCTCCCACGGCTGCAAGTGGACGCCTAAGTCAGTTCCGCACGTCCTCCAGGGAGCGACGTGGCTGGCGGTGGGAACACAGCACAGCGTCCCCCTCGGTGCAGCCCCAGGGGTGCGGTGGTTGCTGGCTGCCTGGCGGCGTTCAGCCGCTGGCACTGGAGCATCCGGCCGTGAACCCGCCCGTGAGGAAGCGCTTCGGACCCTAACACAAAGGAGATGATAAATGGGCCATTTCATTCATCCAATTTCTTTTTTACTTGTTCATCAAATTTCAAATGGCGGCGTGTTTGCCCTTTTTATTCATAAGTCACTGCTCTGGAAGGGACAGAAAATGGAATCCGGTAGAGAATTGTGCTCCTCACAGACAGTCGGCCTCGGGAGGTAGCGCCGGATGTCCAGGGGTCCGTCCGGTCCAGGCGGTCATGTGGCGCCTCTCTCCGTGAGCGTCGGAGCGGGAGGCCGAGAGCACCGCGCCGTCAGCCGGTCGTGGCTGGTCCCACGTGGGCCCCCGGGTGCCTGGAGCCATTCGGAGCACTGCGGCGTGCGGAGACACGATACAGGACACGGTGGTTCTTTCCTCCCATCCAGTGTCACCGGGCTGGGGCCACGGGGAGACGAGGGACCCCGTGCCTGCGTGAACCTTCGGTGCTGGCCCTGCGTGCCGCCTCGTCTCGCCCGTCCTGGCCGTGGGCATTACACACGTGTCGCGCCTGCGGGAGCCTCCCTCGGGCCGGGTGACTCGGACACCAACGCCGGAAGCAGCAGGGTCTGTGAGAGTGACTCGGGTCCCACTTCCAGTATTTTTGGATAAACTCCCAGAAGGGGGATTGCTGGGTCCTGTGGTAGTTTCGTGTTTGGCATCTCGAGGACCCAACATGCTCATGGGCGTGTTTAAGTGGTTGGCTCCACCGGCCTTCCCAGGGCCCCAGGCCTCCAACGTCTACCGAACGCCTGACTGCAGACTGCGACGCCTCCCTCTCCTGACCTCCAGAGCCGATCCTTGGCCGTTGGTTTCAGCCCACGTATGCTCATACGCTCTTCAGCCAGCCGCTACTCCATCTGCGCCATCAGCACGGTGCAGCAAGCGGGGTTTCTCTGTCCCTCGGCTTCTGCACGTCCCTGTGACGCCTCAGTCCCCTGCCCGCACAGCAGCCTGGCCGCGGGTGAGAGACCGTGCACGAGTGGCTGTCCCCCGGGAGCGACATGTCCCTCTCATCCGCACATTCTCTCCCTCCCTCCGAGTGTGGGGATGTCACTGGCCCAGGGCGTCTTCCCGGCTCCTCAGGCCACACGATGCTCTCGAGCCTCATGGCTGTTTGTTTGTCGCTCTTACGATGGCGCACGAAGTCCTGCCGCGTCTGATTCGTGCCCAGCTTCTGTGCCGTGGGTTCACCGAGCTCGTGTCCGATTTTACCGTTTCATCCTCAGTGCCGCCGAGCGGCCTGTGCGTAAGACGGTCGACAGCTCTGCGCTTGCAAACGTGAAGACGAGTGGAAGGAAAGAGAAGAAGGAAGACAGAGGGAGAGAGAGAGACGGAGAGAGAGAGAGGAAGAAGGAAAGCGTGTTTTGAGACAGCCGGAGGCCGACATCAGCACCAGGGGCGGAGACAGGGGCTGACGTCCAGCGGCAGCGGGAGGGTGGCCCTCGGGGGCGAAGGCTGCCAGGATCCACACACGTGACGCCCTTCCCCGGGCCTGAGAGAGCTCGCATCACGTTTGCCGCGCTCTTCAAGGACAAGGTGACCTTGAAGCGGTTGTCCCGGAGGTGAGGCTCTCAGTTCAGAGCAGGCTCTGGCCAGGAGCTGTGCCTCCTGGGCGGGGGCGGGGAGGGGGCGCGTCTGCCACAGCCCGTGGCCCACTCCCGACCCGCTGCTCTCCGTAGTTGACATGCGTCTGGCTTCCGTCGGGCGCTCTGCGGCGGCCAGTGTCCTCTCAGTGCTCCGTCAGGATGCAGTGACACGGCAGGGCCTGCGGTGCCCGTTCAGGACCTCCTCCCTCCCCTGGCACAGGCCGAGAGGGTCCTTGCCGGTGGCCTTGGCTTCACGAGGACCTCGGGAAACAGGAGGGCTCCACGCACACTTTGTCTACACTGGACGCACTGCCCTCGGGCACGGGTGCCCCTGCGGAGCCTCTACCGATGTCCGCGGGCATTGGGGGTCGCCAGGACTTGAGAAGGGCGCCCCCGGTCGTGGGTGGGAGAGGCCAGGGACGCTGCGGGCACCCTGCAGTGCACGGGACAGTCCCCACCGTAAGTTAGCCGGCCCCGAATGTGGATCGTGCCTCTGTGGAGACACCCTGCCCCAAGCCTTGGGTGTGTGCGTGTGCATGCGTGTGCATGTGTGCGTGCGTGCGTGTGTGTGTGCGTGTGGCACGCGTGCTCCCAAGTGACCGAGACCGGGAGCCTTGGCTCTCTGGGTTTACAGGGCTTTGGTGTGAGCGAGTGGCAGCGCGGGCGCACACCGGCCGTGCGATGAGACGGGTGAGGTCATTAAAGAGGGGACAGGAACCTCTCCGGCCAGCCTGAAAGAACTTTCTATTCTCGGTGGAAAACAGTCTTGAAGCTGCCAGCGGCCGCCGTGGGGCTCCACGCAAGTTGTCCAGAGCAGCCCCGCCGCCGCCCGCAGGACGGTCTTCCCGTCCGTCCCCCACCCTCCGTCTCGACAGAGAGCTCCTTCGTCGAGGGGACGTCTGGGCGACTCCGTGTGCAGCTGTTTCCCGCGGCGGGGGGCGTTTTGGTGCTAAAGGGGGACGTTCAGTCGCCCGGAGGCGCTACGCTAACTCCTGCGTGGGGCGCGCTGCGAGGCCGGCCGTCCGCTCGCCAGACATGATCTGCCTGCGCTCTCGGCGACGTTCTCTCAGGCCGGGGCTCACTCAGTTCGGGCTCAGTAACAGAAACGTGAGTTCAACAGAACTGCCTTTCCGGTGCCTGGTGGACTCGGTGCTTGGGTCGATTGAAAACAAATTTGTTCAAGTTTGTTCCGCTTCTAGAAGTTTGTATCTGACTTTCCCTTCAAGACTCTGGGCAGGGGGTGCCTGAGGGGCTCAATGGGTTAAAGCCTCTGCCTTCGGCTCAGGTCATGATCTCAGGGTCCTGGGATCGAGTCCCGCATCGGGCTCTCTGCTCAGCGGGGAGCCTGCTTCCTCCTCTCTCTCTGCCTGCCTCTCTGCCTGCTTGTGATCTTTCTCTGTCAAATAAATAAATAAAATCTTAAAAAAAAAAAAAAAAAGACTGGCCAGGACCTGAACTTGGCGATGCCCATGGTGAGGATGCTGGCATCGGATCCCAAAGGCCCATCCAGCCACGGGGCAGGTCCTTACACTGTGCACCCTGGGCACAGGCACCTGGACATGTGCGTGCCGAGGGTGTGGGTCAGGACACGCAGGGCCCGGCTCGCCTTCTCCCTGGTGACACTCCTGAGGTTCCCCACTGCCTCGGAGCCATGAAAACGCTGCTCTGAACGTAAACACAGCTCTCCAATCAGACTTCGGCGAACTCATTTTGTTACTGGGCTCCGTCTCCGGCTTCCCTGGGACGGCAGAGTGTCCTTGACTAAGGGGAGTCTGGTGGTGTCTCACGCCAGCTGGGGCTCTGCCTCTTTTGGAATCGGTCCTAGCAAAGCTCTTCGGCGAGGACTCCTGGTAGGCATTGTGGTCTCCAGGCAGTCCTGCCTTGGACCGCCAGCTGTGTACCCCTGAGTCATTGCAGGTTGCTGCCTGGTCCATCCACCTGCCTGCTCCCCTCCCCAGGCGAGGATGTGCCTCTTCTCCCCTCCCCACCCCCCCGGTCCAGCCCTCACTTCTTGGGTTGGATCCAGGACTTTCTCTGCATTTCCCTGGCAGGCGTCCACAGACTACGAGAATACTCTGTCTGGCTCCAAACTATATTTTCAGCAAGACCCACCCTCTGTGTCTTCTGCCTCCACCGAGTGTCCTACAGAGTGCGCTATTTTAAGTCAGCATGTAACCCACGTAAGAGCTGGAGCTCCCAGCAGCTCAGGAGAAGCTGAAGTTATACTCAGCAAACACATCCCGTAGCCAAGAGCAATTTAAAAAAAACGGCTGGGGCGCCTGGGGGCTCAGTCAGTTGGGCGTCTGACTCTTGGGTTCAGCTCAGGTCGTGATCTCCAGGTCATGAGACTGAGTCCTTGCATCAGGCTCTGCGCTCAGTGTGGAGTCTGCTTGGGACTCTCTCTCCCTCTGCTCCTCCCAGCAGGCTCTCCCTCTCTCTAGAGATAAAGAAATAAAATATTAAGAAAAAAATTTATAAAGTCACCATTGTGCTCCTCTCCGTGGATATCACCAGGGACCCCATGAGCAGTGACAGACACTGTTCTTAAACATTCCCTTTCCTGGAGGTACGGAGTGGGTGCCGGGGTCTGGAGAGCAGAGACGTGTCGAGAGGCTGCCCGACCAGACGCACGTAGGGAGGGTGCTGGCTTCGGGCCATCGTGGGTCTCAGGGCTAATAATCTCTGCCTTTACCCCTGCAACCGCCCCTTTCTCGGTCTCTTCAGATGCCCCCGTCTTCGTGTGTCTCTGAGTCCTGCGAGGACTCCAGCCGCTCCCACCGCTTCCCCGAGACTTGTGCCTGCCCCACTGTAGCACTCACCACATCGTCTCGTGGGACTCGGGTTCCCCGTTGGTCTTCCCGAGAGAACCGTGAATTCCGTGGGCAGGGACACACTGCCTGGCTCCCCACTCTCCCTCTGAGCCAAGAAGCCGTCTGGTGGGGTCTTTGTGAATGCAGGAGGAGAGCTCAGCGTCGTCCTGGGCGGGGGTGGGGGGGGGACTCCCGGACGGTCCCCTGGACCCCTGCCATGCCTGGGCAGGAGTGGAGCAGTACGGTGACTGAGGCCTGGGTCTAGATTTCGGGAGTGGGCGGTGCACACAGCCAGGAGCCAGAAGATCTGGATGGACAGACTGACCTCGTCTTTTTGCTGGTTGTGTGATGTTGGGTAAGTGCTTTACTGTCTTCGTGAGCGAATTTTCTCTACCATAGGGTCGCAAAGTGACTAAGTGTGATGCCCTGTGCTTGACAAGTGCTCAGGGTTGTTTGACGGAAAATAAACACACACAGACAGGGTCCCAGGAGGCGGTGCGCGCTGGGGCGCTGAGAGCTCTGGGGTCCCGGCGGCTTGGGTTCGATTCCCTTGAACGAGCAGCCGTTCTCTCACCGCTGACCGGACGCTCGCAGCCCAGCTCCTTGCCTGTGTTTTCACACATGGGACAACACCTGTCCTCTCCCCGTGAGACCGCCTCCTCCCCCGGAGGGCTGGCGATGGTTTCTGCCAGTCTCTCTGCTCTTCCTTGGCTCTGCCTGTGGGGACAGGGGTGGCCTGTCCCGTCCGCTGGGTAGGACTTGGGGAGGTGACATCACACAGGTGCGCTCTTGCCTGTCCCTTTGTACCGCCGGCGCTGTTTCGGACGCTAGCGACCGCCTGCCTTCTCTCCTCCGCCTCGGACATGTGACAAGCAACGTGGGGCAGGCGTGGCCCCCAGGGGACCGGGAGGCACGGGCACGGGGTCCGGCAGCCGGCACTTACTCACATGGCCTGCTGGCGGCTTCGCCTTCGGGCGCGCGTGTGAGGGTCTAATTGTATCCAGCTGCAGCAGCAGGAAGCACATACCTGGTCGCTAGGAGATTCCTGGGTCCATTTCTCACCCTGTGGCATGGGGAGGCGTGTGATCCAGCCTTGCCCTGAATCTTCCACACGCGCCCGGGCAGGCTGGGACACCTTACAAACAGGCATGGGGACGGGGACCGGAATCCCGCGGGCCAAGGTCTCGCCGGCACAGCTGGGATGGTGTCGTTAGACTGCTGGGTGTCTGCGACCTGCAACAGCTGCAGGCTGTCGGCCTGGACCAGGTTCAAAGAGATGCTCCCTGGACAGGCTTCTTTGAATGAGCACGTCTCGTGGCCCAGGCGGTCACCCCAGCAAAGCTCTGCCCTGGGTTCATCTCGGGGTGGGATGGGCTAGCCTGGGGCTGGACCTCAGCTTGCAGGCGTGTAGTCTCGGGCTGGGGGAGAGAGGGGGAAGCTTCCGAGTCCCACAGGGGGAGGGCTGTTCCTTTTTCCCTCCTAGACTGCAGGGAGGGCAGGACCCGGGTCCTGGGGCTGGGGGCTCACATGCACACACTGAACCCCGAGTTCACAGTGCGTGTGTGTCTGAGTGTGGGGGTGGAGGGTGAGTGTATTTTTTGGTGGTTTTCCACCTCCGTCCTCGTCCTTAGTCCTGGTTAAGGGACTGTGTCCAGGGGAAATCCAACTCTAGGGAAACCAGACCCGGGTCCGCGCATTTTCACGCTCCCATTGGAGCAGAGAAGTGAAAACAAAGCAGGGGAGAGTCACGGCCGCAAAGGCCAGCACATGGCAGAAGGCACGGCCTTGCCTCCGGTTCCAGGGGAGACCCGGGGTCCGGAGACTGTAGGCTTCTGCAGGACTTGGGAGCACAAGTACACCCTCGGCGCCCGATTTCCTCCACTTGAGCGAATACCCGTTGGGTGGGAACTTGAGACAACCTGCAGACAGGACCACATCCCGCAGGACTGAGACGAAGAAGGGTTTCTCTTTCATCTCGGGATTTCTCTGTTTCCCCAAGAGGTCACAGAGTCTCTCCTAGGTCCTCTGCTGGCACAGCAGTGTGCGTCCCGAGACCCTGAGCACAGTGTCTGCAAACCAGGGTTCCCCCGGGGCCTGGAGCCCGAGCAGACCACGGCTGAGGGCTGGTGCCACGCTTCCCGTGTCCCACCAACACTTGGGGTCTGGAACGCAGAGGGAGCCTGGCAGAGCCCCAGCCCCTCCAGAAGAAGACCACGCGGACCTCCAGCTGCTGGAAGGGTTTTCTCTCGGCCCAGTGCCCGGACCGCCGGGCGGGGCATTAGGGAGAGAAACGTTTGTAGAGATTCGCACCAACTTTCCGTGACGAGAGGGAACTTGTTTCTGGCCTCCGGCGACCTTGGGAGAGAAGACGGGAAGGGGTCAAGGCCGTGATATGTGGGACTGGCTTTGTGGCTCGTGGAGGAGTTCTGTGGTCATCTGTACCCGCGGTGGCAGCTCGAGGGCCCCTTCTGGGCAGGGAGGCTCGGCGCCGTTCCGAATCGGACGAGAGCAGGGAGGCTCTCTGGCCCGCAGTTCAGAGCGGCCTTTCATTCCTGTGTCGTGCGGATCCACGTCAGGGGCTCGTTAGGGCCAAAGCTGGACAGCCTGCTTTCCCGTCCCGGGCAGACGCCGACCTCTCCTTGGGGACCAGCGGACATGTTGGGGGGCGGGAGATCTGGCATTCCCTCACTGGGAGCTCTTGACCAGCCTGCACCCCGGGAACCTTGAGCTGTGGAGGGAGAGGGGAGGGGCAGTGACTTGTGGGCCTGGATTGCTGAGCTCGGAGCCGGAGCTGCCTCTGTGGATCCCAGGCCCCGGCCCCAGCCCAATTCCTCTGGTGGGCTTCGAGAGCTCTTGCATGGGAGGGGGGCCCTCCGTGTCTTACGCCCACTAGGAGGTGTCCATCGGTCGATACCCGTGACTCGGAGGGCATCGAAGCCCCAGGAAGGAGAAGGCAGCCTGTTCCGTCCTTGGACCGAGCCAGCAGCCGTAGACGGACCCACGGTGCCCACCGGAGTTCTGGGCGGCTCCCAATCGGCTCAAAGACTGGAGGACGGATAGTTCACGAGCGCTCTCGGGTGCCACGTGTTATTCTGTTCTCCGTCCTGCGGCCACAGGTCCCCCGGGGGTCATCCACACCCAGCCACAACAGCACACCCGGCCTGGGCCACTCCTCTACCAAGGGGCGGGAGCCGTGAGGCTGGGAGCGGCGTGTCTCCCCAGCGGCCGGCGGGGTGCCCGGCTCGTGGTTCCCACTGCCGTAAAATCCCGGAGAGGAGAATGTGTTCGTCTTTGCTGGAAACGCATCCCGAGACCATGACCTTCTACTGCATGCCTCGCCCGACATTTCTAAATGTCTGATTGCTTTTTCTCATTCTGCCAAGTCTTAAAGATGTTTCAAGAACCGATGGACTCATCAGAGAAGGAACTTTCCAGAGAGAAAAGTAGCACAGGTGTCCCACGGCCCCATGTGGGGCCTCACGTGGGTTCACCAGCATCTGCAATCACTCCTGCCGGGGAGGTGCTGTGAGACCAGGACGCGGTGGCCCCGGGACTCACTGCAAAGGGAGGAAGGTGCGGCTCTTCCTCATGTGCGCGGTGGTATTCTGGATACGTTGACTTAAGTAAAATATATATCAGTACGAGTTTCATCTGTTTCTTTTCCTACTTTTTTAACATCATGGAGAATTTTAATCACCTAGCGTGGCTTGCGTTCTGTCTGCGTGGAACGGGCCCGTCCTGATCGGTCGGGTTCTTCTGATCCCAGGCTGGCCCGGGGAACCAGGGGGGCCTGGGTGTGCGCCCGGTGCCTGGCTTCTCTCGGGCCTCATTTCTCTTCCGGGAGCTGGGAGTGGGCTCCATGTTGCACGAGGTCACCTGCAGGTTCTGTGTGTGTCTCATGACATCCGTGGAAGAAGGGCCAGCTGCCCCAAGGCCTCCCCCGGCATGAATTAACGTCCCGTAACCTCACCAGGAGTCTCGGTAGATGCTGCCCCACGCAGAGGGATGGCTGCCACAGCGCACGGGGGGTTGGGTGGGTGTGGGGCGTGAGGCCGCGGTGACCGTCTCATCAATGGTGAACGCAGGGCCCCCGGCTGGAGGGACAGGAGGGGAGGGAGCACATGTGCTCATCTCTGACAGTGTAAGATGTTTTGCTGTGACCCTTCAGGACTGAACTGCGCCCTGACAGTCAGTAGGGCTGGATCAGGGCTGGGTGTGGACGCAAACGGCCAGAGGAGGCAGTGGCTCCCACGCGGGCGGGGGTCATGCGGTCCAGACGATGACCCCGGCGTCCTCGTGCTTGTCCCACCATGTCCGGAGGACGCTCGGGTCCGCTCGCGGAAACAGCCGTGTAACTGGCTCATTTGTCCTCATCAGACTTCACTGAACACGGACTCATTCGCGTGGAAACCTAGTTTGTACAGAATCATTCACAGTTTGTTGGTTCTTTAACAAAAGATCTGTTGATGAGAAGACACGTAATGGGCCCAACTGAGCCGGCCCCTGGAACCAGGGTCTTCTGTGCGCGTCTCGTCTCCTGAACACGCAGCTAATGTGCTCCGACGTCTGTCCCCCATTGCTGTCCCCTGCCCTGCCACTGGCCCAGTTTCTAGCTTGTGTCCTTTTACGTTTCCTGCGGCATCTCGTGTGGGGCAGGGCACCTACTTCAAACTACAGAAGTCGAAACAGCTAGCTGCTCACTGTCCCCCATCCTGGGGCCTGGGGTGCGGCCGGTGCTGTGACCAGGCTTGTCCAAGTCCCTGCTCCTGCCGGAGACGGTGAGGCAGACAAGCAGGGGACGCAGAGTCCTTCCCCCGACGGCGACGTCCCCTGTCCCAGGAGGCGGCGGCACGAGTGGCCATCTGGGCAGTGACCCGGGTGGCTGGCGGTGGCTTGTTCCCTCTGCCTGTTTCTTCACTCGCAGGACAAGGCTACGGAGGCCGCGCTCAGGAGTAGATGAGAAGCTCGGGGGAGGGTGAATGAGACCGGCTCAAGGCCCCGCTCCAAGTCGGGGTGCTTCTGGGGATTTTGAACCCCACACTCACACGTTTCCCAGTGTAGACGGTAGGGCAGCGGGAGCCCAGGGAAAGGCCCATGGGCCGGCATGGGAGCGCCCTGCTGGGGCCTGGAGGCCAGCTCTCTCCCGGGGCTACGTTGTTTTTCTCCATATGTCAGGCCCGAAATCGGGATGGTGGCCGTCTCTACGTGAAGGAAGCTGGCTGGGGCCCGTGCAGTTTCAAGGTCAGGCTGACCGTGGGTGGAAATAGCAGAATCAGGGAACGAGTGAGCAGGGACTCCTTGCCTGGTAGGAGCTCTTACCCCTGCGGAAGTAGAACGTGTGGATTTAACGAATACCTCCGAGGGCCTCTTCCCTCTCATGGACGACCTCCTGGGATGTAGAACGCATAGGAGAACGCCCACCCGGGTCCTCACAGAGCTGAGGTTCTAGAAGGGAAGGCGGGACAGAAATCCTACAGGTGGCTCAGGGTAAATGACAGCGGCGGGTCTGTGCACAGAGGGCCTGAGAGGTGAAGTGGACCAAACAGAGCCAGGGGCTCTGGGAGACCACACAGAAGTTGACTCTGGGTGGAGTCCTCCGGGATGGACAGACATGTCACGTGGGGGATTTTCTAATCGGGGGCACAGCGAGTGCAAAGGCCCTGTGGTGTGAGTGGACGCACCCCGTGTGGGAGAGCCCCACCATTTCAGTGGGCTCGGGGCAGAGTGGGGAGGGCAGGGGACAGAATGTGGTGGACGATGAGCTCTGAATCGGTTCTCGGTCCCGGCTGCACGTTCACATCAAAACCACGACCCATGTCTGGTCCTCTCTCCCCTGTGTTTGTGAGCAGCTCCCAGGTGGCTCCAGCATGCACCCGAGGTGGGGGCCCCGCTTGCAGGCCGAGGGAGGGCCGCCCGGAAAGGAGGCTCCTAGGGCCGTGGGAACAGCTGGGCCTTGGGAGCTGATGCCAGCGCAGGCTCCACTCTCCCGTTTGGACCCCGGAGCTACGCCTGCGGCTGCGAGCTGCCAGCTCTTAACGTCCCCGGGCCCGCCCTTCCTCAGGGTGGGGGGGGACATCGGATGCTAACACTTGCCTGCCCTGCAAATAAACTAACTGACGCAGCGTGGCTGGTGTTTGGTAGCGCGTGTCCCCTCCCCTGCTGTGGCCTCTGCGAAGGAGCGTCCGCACCGTCCTTCCTGGTCGTGGGGGGCTGCCGGGACAGCCAGGTGGCCTCGGTCTACAAAGTCATCCCAGATCCGGGAGCAGCCGGGAGCACACAGGCCGGACCGTCCGCGTTGGCATACCAGACCCGCTCACGGTGCTCCGCATCACACGCTGTCCTGTGTGTCACTGCAAGACCTACCCCCACACCTGCTCGAGCAAGCCGCGGCCCCCGGCACCGCCGACTGGAAGTGTCCACTCTGTGTCCCCTCACCCGCCAGGCAGGAGAAGCAGCGTCCGCGCAGCCACAGCCCTGCTCCGGGGACTCCCGTCTGCGTCCTCATGGTGCCGTTCTGGCTTCAGCGGCGCGTGTGCGTGAGTGTCACACACGCCTGGCTTTAGGCCTGGCTCTTCCCAACACAGTGTCCTTGCCAGCACGGTGACCCCTGGCCCACCGCAGCACACGGGCTCCTCCAGCAAGCAAGCCCCGCGGATCCGGGCTCCGTCGAGGGTCTGCGTCCCCCGCACTCGTCAGCTGCCTGGACAGACGTCAGGACCCCAGCATCACGACGGCGGGTCAGAAGGAGGTGAACCCATCTCGGATGGCCCGGGACGGAGGCCGCGGCTCCCCGTGCAGCTAGAAGGCCGGTCTGTGCGCCGCGGAGGGGACCGTCCTTCTGAGGCGGCCCATGGCGTCGTGTCAGCATCCGTCTGAGTCTGGCCGCGGGAGAAACACTCCAGCCGTGTTTACCAAACACCACAGACCTTCACGCTGGGGGTTTTGGGGAAGCGATTTTCGTGAAAAACCTCCGACCCAAGTTTTCTACCTGAGCCCAGAGCCCGCCCCAAAGACACAGAAGCGCGGACACGGTTTTGGGTTTGGAACTTCCTGCAACAGTGGGATTGTTTCATGATTTTGACAAACGCGGAAAGACTTTTCTATTTGTATGTCTGTGGCTTCGTGTGGGAGAAACATTTTGAAACTAGCATCTATAAAATGTGTTTGTTTGTGCCCGACCAGCAGAACTGTATGACAAACCTGGCTGCACTGTTAAATGCGAACATGCAAGGAAGGTGAATTTTTAGACTCATCGACTAATGCGGGGAAACAAAGCCTTAAAAATAGGAACCATGGGGCACCTGGTGGCTCAGTAGGTTAAGCATCTGCCTTCGGCTCGGGTCCTGATCCCAGCATCCTGGAGTCGAGCCCTGCATCCGGCTCTCTGCTCAGCGGGGAGCCTGCTTCTCCGTCTCTCTCTGCCTGCCTCTCTGTCTACTTGTGATCTCTCTCTCTTTCTCTGTGTCAAATAAATAAATAAATCTTTAAAAAAAAAAAAAAAAAAGGAACTGTGATGTTCAGGCTTGTCACCACCACAGGCCAGGGTGTAGGTATAAGGTTTTTCTTTTAAAAATGGATTAAAAAGTTGAAACAAGATGGGCTCGGGAGGGAGACAAGCCATATGTGACTCTTAATCTCACAAAACAAAACTGAGGGTAGCTGGGGGTCGGAAGGTCGGGAGCGGGGGTGGGGTTATGGACATTGGGGAGGGTATGTGCTATGGTAAGTGCTGTGAAGTGTGTAAACCTGGCGATTCACAGACCTGTACCCCTGGGGATAAAAATACATTATATGTTTATAAAAAATTTTAAAAAATAAAAAAACTAAAAAAAAATGGATTAAAAAGTATTAACCAACTGCTTTAGAACTTGTTTGTGCTGTAATATTTATTTTATTTTTTATGGCATTCGGTGAACACTTTTCTCACCGGTATTTACTTCCTGGCTATTGTTTTTGTTTTATTCTACGTTTATTCATTATTTTGATAAATGTACTTGTTCATTGATTTACTTGCTTATTACTGATTAATTGCTTGTGACTGTGCAAGTGGCTCTGTCCTGCCAAGGACAGGAGCACCAACAAAAGGATGCCTTCCCGCGTCAGACACACCATGGAGCAGAGGCCTGGGAGTCCAAGGAAGCGTCAGACCTGGGCCTCCACGCTAAGCAAGGAGGCTCGAAACAGGTGCCTTCAGAAATAGGTGTGTCCTGCGAGTACCCCGGGCGCTCAGCAGCTCTGCAGTGGACTTGCTGACTCCCCCTCCGTGCCCTTCAGAGCAGGGGGCAGGGGTCATGGCTGCAAGGATGAGGCTGTTCCTTGTTGGGAGGACACTGGGGATGTAGTCAGACTTGGGTATTTACAGTTCGTTGCTCCAGAGAGCTGCCTGCTGGGTAAGGGGACCCCAGGCGAAGCAGCTTTGGAGGGCTACTGCATGGCAGAAGCGGAGTGTGGCTCAGAAGAGGGCCGGCCGGGGTTTCTCTCCTGCACTGGGCAATGGCGCAGCAGGCAGCTCCCTTCTGAAGAACTCGCAGTGGCTCCCCCGACCCCAAGAACCAGCACTGAGCACCTGCGCGTGGGTGGTCAGTCAGGACAGCCAGCGGGAAGAGGGGACAGGACCCTAAGAACTTAAAGTTTCAAATAAGACTGAACTTTTTTTTTAATTGCTGAAAAGTGAGCAGAAAGCTGTGGCTTTTGCCCTCGATGTCATCAAAATGTTCACAAGAGAAGCTGACAAGGCAGACGCAAAGGCTGCAGTGGTCAAAGAAATCCTGTTTGTATCCCACTGAGAACAGTCACCTATCTCCAGGACTTAGTAACAACCGCAGAATGTGTCTTATGATTTTAAGTTGAAAATAAGATTTAAAGAAATACATACTTTTCAGTGAGATGTTGAGATTGTTATGGAATTGAATACAGTATCTTACCATTTTGAAAGCATTCGCAGTTGGACTTTTGGCTTCTGTTTGTGATGTAGAAAGCTGGAAAGAGAATAATTTCTACTCTTAGAGCAAAACAGCATTTGAAAACCTCCCAGTGCATGGCTGTTTCTGAATGAATCAGGGAAGTGAGGCCCAGGTCTACCGACTAACTTGAAACCTAAGGAAAGACAGACATCACCAAGGAGACAGAAGCATTTCCTTACTTGTGCCAGGTGCTGCTGGCTGTTTGTAAGAATTCGGCTAAAATTTCAAACAAAATGTTTAAGAAGTGTGCAGTCAGTGAGAGCATATGAAACTCCTGGCGGTCACGGACACAAAGAAGTTCCCACCCACACAAGGCTCTTCTCCAAGGACCTTAGCAGGTGCTCTCAAAAAAGATGGGGGGCAGAGTGGGAGTCTTGAGAAAGTGTCCTTTGCGGTGCAGCCTTAGGGGAGGGGAAAATATATTTTTTTCTGTGGGTCAAAATCCTCAAGGCCTGCAGGACAGGCCAAGGATGCTAGAGAGGGACAGAAAAAGCCCATTACTTCTGAGGGAGAAACGGGAATAGATCCGGGGTCTCCAGCTACAGCTGCAAGCAGGGCAGGATGGCTGGTCACGTCCTACCTTTGAGACTCAGGGAAACTGGCACCATGTCCGCCACCAGTGAGGGTTACTCAGGACCCTGAGGGCACTGTCCTCACTCTGTGCCCTCCCCTTTGAAGCTAACGAGGGTCTGGCAACAGTTACGGCTGGGAGAGGTCGTGCGGAGAGAACTTCTATGAGATTCAGTGTGAAGTTCGGGATGGAGCAGACATTAAGAGAATCTCTCTGGCCTACCCCACCCCCAACTAAGCAAGAAAAGCCATGGTGAAGAATTCTGAAGGCTCCAGCGCATTGAATGGAACCAGAGCCAACAAATTCTAAAACCTGTTCCACCTCTGACCATACCAACCCAAACTCCACATTAAAGGCCTAGCAGAAGGAAAGCAGTTTCCAGCCACAACAATTACTTATTTCATTTTCTACTGTCCTACACAAGATGACCAGCTTTCAGCAAAAATTGGAGGTGTTCAGAGAAACAAGGAAAAAAAAAATGCCCTCAAGAGACAAGTCCAACAAACCAGATTCATACAACGCAGAAGTTGGCATTGTCACACGGGAGACGTAAGACGGCAGTGATTCATGTGTTAAAGGTTTCATGGAAAAGGTGGGCAGCATGCAGGAACAGATGAGTGACTTTATCTGAGAAGCTGACCAGTAGGAAATAATCAAGTGAAAGTGAGATAGTGAGAAACATAGTAACAAGGATGAAGAATGCTTTCCTCGGGCTCAGTCAGAGATTCAACACAGCCAAGGAAAAAATCACCGAGTCTGAAGACAGGTTAAGAGAAATTACCCAAATGAATAAGAAAGAAAAAGGATGGAGTCAAGATCCCAACAGAGCATCCAAGACGTGCGGCATCTGGGATGTAGTGCTGCTGAAAACCCGTTAGACACAGCTCTTTCCCGCTCTTTGTTCAGTGACAAACAGCTGGGCTAGGATTCACGTGGGTGCAGTTATTTCTACCAACAAACTCAACAAATGCCACAGATCAGGGCTTTTTCTCCCCTCCAGAGCCTGTTGTTACACAACAACCTGCATACCACTGGGCAATGTCAGGCAGTCCAACATATGTGCAATTTGATTCCAAGACTGCGAAGAGAAGGACAAGGAGGCAGAAAAACCGATGACAGGATAGTTTCAAATCTAATCACAGACAACAAATAACAGATCTAGGAAGTTCAGAAACCATCAAATAAAAGAAAACAAAACCATTTGGCATATTATGTTCAAATGTCTGAAAACTGAAGGCCAAGACAAAATCTCCAAGGCAGTCAGAGAAAAAAGACACGTTATATAAAGAGGATATTTGTACAAAGGTAACCACTGGAGCTGACTTCTTACTTAAGTCAGAAGACAGTGGAGTGTCATCTTCTAGTGCTGAAAGGAAAAAAAAATACTGTCAATGCAGAATGCTATATGTAGCAAAATATCCTTCCAAAATGAAAGGGAAATAAAGACTTACACATAAACACATATACACACACACACACACACACACCCCAAAAGGATTGATTTTCAGGTTACTGGAACTACAAGAGGTGTCAAGAAGCATCTTCAGGGACGAATATGATATCAGTACCAGCCAGAAATTTGAATCTACCCGAAGAAATGAAGAGAATCAGAAATGGATTAAATGAGAGAAAATATAAAATTCATTTTCCTAAAAGATGTGTATATCTTGAGATTTTCCGGTTAGCCTTCTGTCTCTGATTTCTATAGTTTAATTCCACTCTGGTCTGAGAGGACACATTGTATGATTTCCTGTTCTTTCAGATTTGTTAAGGTGTTGTTTTTTTTTTTTTTTTGAGCATAGTTAACACTCCATGTTACGTTAGTTTGAGGTGCAGGACACGTGATTGATACATTATACTGTGACAACTGTGACGACTCAGGTGCACCTAGAGGGTGTGATGCTGATGAAATAAGTCAGACACAGAAAGAGAAATCCCATCAGATTTCACTTGTCTGTGCAATTTACTGTGTACTTCACAGTCCAGAATGTGTCTGGTCAATGTTTCATGTGAGCTTGAGGAAAAAAAATGTGTATTTTGCTGTTGGATGAAATAGCCCATAGATGTCAAATATATTCACTCAACGGATGGTGCGGTTGGGTTCGACTCTAGAGTCCTGCTTTTCTACCTCCTGGATTTGTCCTTTCCTGATGGAGGGATGATGAAGTCTTCAACGGTGTTGGTGGATCCAACTATTTCTCCTTGATATTCTGTCAGTTTTGCCTCAGGGAACAACAACAGATGATGGGTTGTTGGGCACACGCACTGTGCGGACTGTTACGTGTTCCTGGATAATTGACTCCTTCATTCTTGCACAGCACTGTTCTCTAGCCCTGATCACTGTTTTACTTCAGAGTCTGCTCTGTTTGGAGCGGGTATAACGACACTGGCTTTCTTTGCATTAGTGTTAGTGTGGTGTATTGTTTTCCCATCTGTTTCCTTTTTTAAAAAAAGATTTTATTTATTTATTTGATAGAGAGATCACAAGTAGGCAGAGAGGCAGGCAGAGAGAGAGGAGGAAGCAGGCTCCCCGCTGAGCAGAGAGCCCGGTACGGGGCTCGATCCCAGGATCCTGAGATCATGACATGAGCCAAAGGCAGAGGCTTAACCCACTGAGCCGCCCAGGCACCCCAACTTTTTTTTTTTCAAGAGAGAGAGAATGCAAGCAGGAAAGGGCAGAGGGAGAGCGAAAATCTTAAGTAGGCTCCATGCCCAGCATGGAGCCCGACACAGGCCTCGATCTCACAACCCTGAGATCATGACCTGAGCCCAGATCAAGAGTCAGATGCACGACGGACTGACCCGCGCAGGCGCCTGCCCAATCACTTACATTTAATCGACAAGTGTCTTTATATTTGAAGTGGGTCTCCTGGGGAGAACACATAGCCGGGTCTTATTTTTTGATCCTCCGTGATGGTCTTTTTTAAATCGGTGCCGTTAGACCATTGACATTCGAAGTGATAGATATTGATGTATTCCTTTCTCTGACACCTTAGTCTTTTCCTTTATTCAGGGACTGGTTTGGTTTTTCATTTGGGCCGAGGGAGGGCTTTCCATTATTGAGTTTTAAGCTGTTAGAAACTGCATGGATCCTTTTCAGATCTTTTACCTTCCAAAAAATAGGACAGAAAATACTGTTTTACAGTAGCCGGGCCTGTTAGACTAGATGTCCATCTACCCATGAGGGGTTGGGGGTGGGGCACTTACAGCCACAGGTGGATTTCGGTAACGTCTACCCTGGTGTGCTGAACGGCTGCGCCCCCACGTCTGGCAGGGTCTCTGTGCTCCCTGTGCCGTCCCCCAGCTGCATGTGGGCAGCAGCACTGCCATCGCTGGGTGTTAGCTGCTCCTGCCCCTGCTCCACTCACCCCCGCCTCAGCCCTGAGCATGGGCTGGGAAAGAACTCATGGCCCCTTCGTCCTGAGCCCAGAGACCTGGCGCTTCCCTGACAGTGCGCACATCTGTCCGTTCTGACTGTCCGTGGCGGCTCCGTCTCTGCTTGGGCTGCTGCAACAAGCAGCAAACGCTGTTACATCAGAAGGTGAGTCATTAACTAGGGCACCTTGACCATATCCAACCTTGAAGGTTTCTGTTTCTGTTTTTCTCTTTCGCTAAAGCAGGATAATAAGAATTGTAAGCACTTTGTAAACCAGTAAGCATTGTGGGATCTAACCTACCGACTGGAAATTAATTCGGCAAACGTGAATGACGAGCCCCTCTGTTCTAGCAGCTGGAGAGGCAGAGTCGGGGAGGACCCCCCACCATCCCCCGAGGAGGTGTGAGCCGTCGGACACACGAGTGGCTCTGCAATGTCACAGTGTGACACGGGCAGCCGCGGAATCTTGTTGTAGCGCAGCTTCTTTTTTTTTTTTTTTTTTAAGATTTTATTTATTTATTTGACAGAGAGAGAAATCACAAGTAGGCAGAGAGGCAGGCAGAGAGAGAGAGAGAAGCAGGCTCCCGCTGAGCAAAGAGCCCGATGCGGGACTCGATCCCAGGACACCGAGATCATGACCTGAGCCGAAGGCAGCGGCTCAATCCACTGAGCCACCCAGGCGCCCCATGAAGCGAGCGGGGTCGAAGGGAAAGAAATTAAACAGCATCGAAGGGCTTCGAAGGGTGTATTAGTCACAGTAATGTTTGCTGTAACAGCAGCTGTGACAGCAATGGAGTCCAAGCTTTCGGGGCATCATTAAGGAGAGTCCTTACTCACGTACCAGCTGGCCGTGGGTGCTCTCTTGCGGGAAGTGGAGTTGGGGCGAGGCAGTGAGGAGACGGAGAAGTCCTGCTCCGCGTCTGGAGGTTCGGTCCAGTAAAGGCCCAGCATCTTGAGCACGTGGTGGCTGTGGGCCTCTGTGTGTTTGGCTCCAGCCAGCAGATGGGAGTTGTGGAAAGAGGCACCCAGTTGCTGGCCAGGCAGACTTTCTCCCAAAAGAGCTGAAACCTACGGAAAGGAAGCATGGATCTTTGACGAGCCGCAAGCCAACGCTACTCCAGTGGGCTTCCTGGAGGAGGCAGACTTAGTGCAGGGTTTTGAAGGATGAATTACCATTAGTGAGAAGCTCCAGATACTGACATGCATTCATGCCAGAGGGAAGATACTTTCAGCAATAATCAGGAGCTGTCTGGGTGTGGGTGTGGGATTTGATCATGAGTTCATCTCAGGGCCGCACAGAGCTGGGCCGGTATCAGGCGTGTGCTCTGTTCAGGGGCGGTCGTAAGCTTGGCGAACTGACTGTGACCTTGGGGCCAGGAAAGAACCAGCCAAGCTGCAGGGGCAGCAGATGGGGAGGGTCTGACCGAGGGTCAGCTTTTCTGAATCTTGGTTTCTTCGTCTGTCAGACCATGTCACTGTCCCTGCCCCGTCCTGCCCTGCATAAGGCACACAGTTGCTGGGAGACAGTCAGTGACAAGTGAGGGAAGATGGGAACAAATAAATGACACACATGGAGACGTTTGTAAATGATTATGTGGTATGCAAATTATCAGCGAATTAACTTCCATTCCTGTCCCACAGCCTTGGAGGGGTAGCTGGCATGGGGAGGATTTAGGGCCGGAAGCTGACCAAGGGCCATGAACAGCAGGTGGCCGTGTGGGATGGAGTGTCCAGGGGCTGGAACCACCCGGGTCGTGCTCGGCCACATGGCCAAGACGAGCTGGAGGCCATGTGAGGGCCGTGACTCCGTCGGTTCTGGGTTCTGAGCCGCTCTTGAATTGTTCCTTGCTCCCCGGTCCTACAGCCTCTGCCGCAGCTCATACCCTAACCTCTCTCTTGTGGCATGGATATGACCGTAACTTCCTAACTGGTCTTTTTGCCTCTAACCGAGTCTGTTTGGACACATTCTCCACAGGTATCTAGAGAACGTCATGCAGTTATTTCTCAGGTCATTCATTGATTCATTCATTCAGTTGAGCTCTAGCAGGCGTGGGGATTGGGGAGCATGGCAGAGATTTTTGCTGAAGTGCAGGTCTTCCCACACTGCCTTCCCTCATGCTGGCCACCTCATGCTCACAAGATGGCTGCAGTGGTCCTGGACTTCACATCTACATCCAGTGTGGAAAGAAAGGGAAGGGGAAGTGCCTGCCGTATTACTGCACTTTTTATCAGGAAAGCAAAGCTTGCCTGGATTCCACTGGTGGACTCCCCTTTAGATAATTTTTTCTCCCAGAAGTATCACATGAACTTCTTCAGCTGCAAGAGAGTTTGGGAACTTGGAGAAAAGGATTTTTCAGATTCGTTCAAATAAATGATGACCAGGGAGTGGGCACATTGCAATATGAATGAATTTGGAGTTCCACTAACAAAAAAGAAGAGTGGCTAGTGTTGCCTAGTGTGACACACTAGTGTTTTCAGACCTTGAGAACTTCATAACTGACTTCAAATCAGCCCACCCAGGACCCTTGGCTTACACCATGGACAAGTGTCTCTATGTCTTTGAGTCAGATTGTCGTTCCTCGTTACAGAGCCAAGAGTGGAGCTGAGACCCTATGAGCGGTGACTTACGGAAAAGGCTGTGAGCAGGGACAGATGTGACCACACACACATGACAAAGCTGGTTCAGTGTTGATACATGGGAAAATGTAATCTTCGCTGAAAGGAGGTTTTAACCATTTGGGTACATGTTCCCCAGGGAAAGGAAACCTAGGCACACAGCCTTTAAGAGTGTGCTGGCCCCTCATAATTGCTCTAATTACCTGTGAGCTAATTAGGGACCATTATGTATTCAAAAGTGAGATTTTCATCCTTCAAAATTTGCATTTCTGGCAAGAAGCTCATTCTCTGTGCGTCATAAGGTGAGCGTTCCCTGCTGATTTCCTCTCCTCACATATAGGCTGGGCTCAGTCTGGGACTGCTGTAATCAGAAGTCCATTAGGCAGAGCCCAAAGAAATCAGGAAGAGGGAGCAGGCTTCCGGAGCTCCGAGATGGGTCTGGAATCAACCTTGCCCCAGAAATGAGTCTTTGGAGAGAGACAGAAGTTGGACAGATCTTTGCAAGAGATGCTTTTCAGTTTTTTTTTTTTTTTTGAGCATCATCACAGGCTTTCCAGAAGAAACTGAACAGTGGGCACTTCCCTCAGTAAAAAAAGTGGACATTGTCTGAACCCTGATAAGAGCCTAGGAGAAGTGTTTCAGCTGCCCCGGTGGGGCCCACCAAGGCTGAGTTGGTTGGCTCGGGGAGTTCCCCGGGGTCTGTGAGCTGCTTGTTTCCTCTCTGCTTCTCCACTGACTTTCACCTTGTGTCTCTGAGGCTTCGTTGGTGTCCGCAGTGGACTGAAGTCTCCGTTCTCAGCCTTGTCACTTTCACCCCAGGTCTGTGGCTTGTTTCTCCCTTCCTAGGAGAACTGAGGGACAGGAGAAGCGATGTCCTCCTTCCCTTAGCCAGCTCTGACCACAGGCAGTGGGTTGAGGGTGGGTAGGTAGGTGCCTGGAGAGGGGCTCTGGCCCTAGGTGGACATTAGAGCTCGTGATGTGAGCCACTGGCTGCAGCCAGTCTGGGGAGTCATGAGGTGTGAATTAGAGCAGCGTCAATACTGTAGCTCAGCGGAGGCTAGTAAGCTGCACAGTGCAGAGAAAATTAGATGTGCGTGTGAGGAGGCTTGAGTTCCTGGTTCTGTTCTTACTGACTGTGTCATCTTGTCCTTTCTCTGGATCTGTGGTTCCCAGATTGGCAGGTTAAGATCAGAGTAGGAATAGGAACTCTTTGTCACTACCACGTTCGTGGCTCTTGGCAGGTGTTGCTACTTAACTACAGGGTTATTTTACCCTGAATCCAGGTGTGGCCCCACAACAGGGCCCACGTAGGAGCCATGCCAGCTGATACTGAGCTTGGCTCGAGATGCATCTTGTTTCCCCAGGGTCGAGTGACCCCCAAGTCCCTTCTACCAAATGCCTGGAAACCAGTCGTTTCTAAGTAGGTCGACATTGGAATTGAAATCTGGTTTACTCTGATCATGTGCTTAGCGACACTCCTGGTTCACCTCCAGCCACCAAAATACCTCTGCATTCATCTTCTACAAACTCAGTAGCTTAAAGCAGCATTTCCTTCCTAGTCATTATCTTACAGTTTCATAGTTTGGAAACCAGGCAAGCTCGCTGTTTCTCTGTGCCGAGTCTCATCGGGCTGGAATCCCAGTGTCCGTGGCCTGCACTCCTGTCTGGAGGTTCTGAAGTAAGTCCTCATCCAGGCCCTTTGGGTTGTTGGCGGGATTCAGTCCTGAATGGCTGTAGGACTGAGGTCCCCATTTGCTTGCTGATGTAAGCCAGGGAAATGCAAATAAAAACCACAACACGCTACCACAATGAGCTACTACCTCACACCGGTCAGAATGGCTGTTATTAAAAAGACAAGAAATAGGAAATGTTGGCAAAGATGTGGAGAGAATGGAACCCTTATACACTGTTGGTGGGAATGCACACTGGTTCAGCCACTGCAGAAAACATAATGGAGGTTCCTCCAAAAATGAGAAGTAGAGCTACCCTATGACCATCAACTGCACTGAACTGTGTTCATCTGAAGAAAACAAAAACACTAACTCAAAGATACCTGGATCCCCATGTCCACTGAAACATTTATAATACCCAAGACACAGAAACAACCTGGCTATCCATCAACAGTTGAATGGATAAAGAGGTGGTGTATATATAAAATGGAATACAATTCTGCTGTAAAAAGAGAGAAACCCTGCCATTTGTGACAAACAGATGGGCCTTGAAGGTGTCAGGCTAAGTGAAACGGGTCAGACAGAGAAAGACAAATACCACATGACCTCACTTACATGTGGAATCTAAAATAAAAAAGAAAACCAAACTCAATAGAAATCTGAGTGGAAGGGCGCCTGGGTGGCTCAGTGGGTTAAGCCGCTGCCTTCGGCTCAGGTCATAATCTCAGGGTCCTGGGATCGAGCCCCGCATCAGGCTCTCTGCTCAGCAGGGAGCCTGCTTCCTCCTCTCTCTCTCTGCCTGCCTCTCTGCCTACTTATGATCTCTGTCTGTCAAATAAATAAATAAAATCTTTAAAAAAAAAAGAAATCTGAGTGGAATAAATGTGAATTTAAAACAAGCAAACAAAGCATTGATACAAGTGCACAGATCCAGAGAACAGACTGGTGGTTGCCAAAGGTGGGGGCAGAGGGGACTGGAAGGTACACTGTTCTGACTGTGAAATAAACAAGTCCCAGGATGTCATGTACCATGTGATGACTGTATTTAATAATTCCGTGTTGTATATTTGCAAGTTGCTCAGAGAGTAGATCCTGAAAAAGTTCTCATCACAAGAAAAAAAAATTCTGTAGTTGTGTTTGGTGACAGGTGTTAACCAGACTTGCTGTGGTGATCATCTCACAGTACATCCAAACATCGCACTGTTATGTTGTACACCTGAAACTAACATCATGTTACGTGTCAGTTAGACCTCCACTGTACGGTCCAGTGGGGACCCATGCCGGGGTCATGTCACAGGGGCCATTTACAGTAAAGGTGGGTGCAACAAACCTTGGTGTCAATAAACAAGTTAAAACCAGCCCTGCTCTGAGCAGTCGGTGCGGGGAAGGTGATTACAGGGGAAAAGTTTCCCAAGAAGTTGACCTTCTGCTGGGGTGTCAGCTGAGCTAGCTCTGCTTCTTGGCAAATTCCTTTTGGCCCTAAATATGTTTCCTCATCAGTATTGTGAGAAGCTGTGAAGGTGGTATCTACAGCCCATCTCACTCCTCGTCCTTTGAACCCATGGTTCCAGGAGTGTGTGCACGCGTGGGCTAATGAGTGCAGGCCCAGAGGCCCAGAGGGGAGGAGCGTCTCTAGAGCTGTGTCTTGTCTACCTGCCTTTCACGGTCATCTGGGTTCCTCCATCCTGCCCAGGAGGGAGGCCAGAGAGGCCATCTAGACACCAGTTAGGAACAACACAGAACAGCTCGAGCTGGTGTGAGTGGCAGGAGTTCTGAGGTGGGGCTCTCCCGAGGTTGACCTGATCCAGGGACACCCGTGGCGTCTTCCCTCAATCCCGCTGGCTTTTCTCTTCTCCAGCCCACATGGAGTTCCAGACCGTGTGTCTGCGGCCACATTCAAAGAGAGAAATCCCAGCAGCCTTCATTCCCAGAGTCGTTAGCCCCCAGGAGGTTAGCCTGAGGGCGGAGGAGAACCCTGAGCTGATGAGCGTCACCCTGGGTTTCCTCGCATTCACGGGTAAGAGGTCGCGAGCCCTAGGACTGGTCTACACCCGGCGGGAGTGGTGAGCTGGTTCGCGGGCTCTGAGTCCCGGCCCCTCCCCTCGGGACATGGGGAACTTTGCTCAGGGAGCAGCAATGAAGCTGGCTTTGCCAGAGCCCTGGGGATTGGGCAGTTAATATTATACCATTCCTGCAGGTCCTGGCGTGGTGCTCGTGGGAGGCCCCGTAGGAAGGCATGGTCTGCCCAGGGCACTCATGGTGGTGACCCTTGGGGCACGGACGCAGTGGGTCAGCATCTCACGGGCCGCCCAGCGAGGAGTACGTGCGCTAAAAAAGCCTGGAGGCCATTTGAACGATCCTTTGTAAACAGGCCGTGTCCTTAGAATGAAACATAGGCGAGTGATGCTCAGATAAAAATGTCTTTTCTCTTTAAATCAAGGCTTCCTTTGATTCAGGGGGAAAAAGCCCAGTGCAGAGGCTCGTCTTCTCCTTGCTGTGGCTCTGCACCACTGCTCAGGCTCATTTCAGAGATGCAGGAATGTGAAATTGGTTTCCCAGTTGTCACCAAGGCACCTTAATGGCATTTTACAAATTATTTCTCGTGCAAACAGCATTGAAGGAAACCAAACTGAAAGAAAGAAAAATTAACCCGTACGCTGACCACTATGACAAATCAGCTACTCATACGTGTTCGAGCTTTGCCCCAGTTTTGCCCACGTGCCCACAATTCAGCCCGGGACGTCGCTCCCTTTACCGGCATACTGGGAGCGTGTTCTGGGTTTACCATGCGCCGTCACTGTGTTTCTCAGTGGCTGTCGGATTTCCAGAAACGAGCATCAGTGAGCGTCTCTGACAACCGCGCCTCACTCTCCCCTGCATCCTACCTGGATCTGGAACTGATTCGAGGTGAATTTCCCCCCTTCCTGTTTGCTGTTCGGATGAGGGAGTCGGTGCTCTTGGTGCTCTCGGGAGAAGGAGGGCGTCTGTCCGGATGCGGCCTGATTTCCACGTGTCCGGAGGAAGGTCGCCTGCTTCTGCAGAATTAAACTCCCCCCCGCCATGACCTCACTCTGTTAATTGTCCGTGTCCCTGACTCTATTATCTGAGACGTAGGCCCTGTGTACTGCCCACAGGACTCAGGTGGCCTGGAGACCGAGGCAGTGTGGGGTCTAGTTAGGGACTTGTCTTAAAGTAGGGTTGAGTCCAGACTCGAGGTCGGGAAGTGAGTCTCAGGCCTGGCCCACCTTTCCGGGGAAGACTTGGGGCTCAGTCATGATGCTCCTCCACCCCGAGCTCGGGCAGACCCGCCGAGTCCGTGGCCAGGCTGTCCTCAGGCCCCGTAACCCCTCAGTGACAGCTGAGCCGTCGCTGGTGTGGGGACAAGTGCAGGGGATTGGGGGCAGAGCCTGTGACCCAAGGCATCCAGAAGCTGAACCGTGGGGAGATTTGGGGGGGACCTCTGAATTCCGGCGGGTGTGGAGGGGACCCACGTGCAGGAAGGCCCAGTGAGTGTCCCGCGGCAGCCCAGCCTCGAAGGTCTACGCCGACAGCTCACCCCCGCGAGCGCTGTGGGATAGGAGAGGCTTTCAGGGTGGGGGTCCTTTGTGAACCCCCTTCGTTCCGTAATTCCTTCTCCACCGTCCTGTCCCTGTCGCTCCCACAGCCCCTTCAGAGGGGCTCTCTTGTCTTTTTTTGGTTTCGCTTTTAAGATTTTGTTTACTTATTTGTCAGAGAGAGAGCAAGCACAGGCAGGGGGAGCGGCAGAGGGAGAGGGAGAAGCAGACTCCTCGGGGAGCAGGGAGCCCGACGTCAGGAGCCCGACGTCAGGACCCGAGCTGAAGGCTTGCCTGGCTGAGCCCTCAGGCACCCCAGGGCCCCATCTTCTGACGGCTCCGTGCCTCCTCCCAGCACAGCGGTCCTGTCCGGAGCTGTCGCTGGCCTGAGGCAGGGTCCCGCGGGTCCCGGTGCCAAGGGTGAGGGGCAGGTGTGCACGCCATCCTCACTACAGACGGAGTGAAGGGAGGATGAGCTTGGTTGCAGGGATGACCCCATTTTAAAACTTACATTTCACAAATGAACACTTGCGACACAGACATGTCCTGGACCCCATCTGCTCGGAAGGGTCAGTGACGCGGCTGGAGTCGTGGGTTTGCGGCCAGGCGGCAGGCGGATAGCTCCGCACCCACGCACCTGCTCCGTCCCGTGGATGTGCGTGCGGACATCGCGACTCCTGTCTCCGGGGCTGCCAGGAGCAGGAGCTGGGCTCAGCGGTCCCTCCGCCTCTGCCTGAGCCCCGGCCGGCTCCCCATGCTGGTCTCTCTTCTTTAGGGACGACAGCGTCCGGCTCCTTCTTGAGACGCCTGGGACGAGACACTCCATCAAAGCCGGGGCTTTCCCAGGCTGGCGTCCGGTGTCCTGTCAGGAAATTGAACTTCTCAGAAGCCTTGATCTTGATGTCATTTCTACACCTGTATTACCTGAGCAAGTCTCGTCGACACCGTCGGGGTTGGACGGGGCCCTCAGAGAGTCACATTTCCTGCCCAAGAGCAGACGGACAGTTCCGTTCTCGTCACCGCGGTGGCCATTAGTCACACGGCCCTTCTCTTATGGCAGCAGGTCCTCGTGCCCCTCAGTCTGCCACATGCCAGGCACAGGTGGGGGGGGCCCTCAGAAACCCCCGTCCGCCTGCCAGCGTCCCGCTGTCCCCTTGTAACCACACCCATTGTCGTGGGTCCCCGAGACGGCCTCTCCATCACCTGAACACCTAGTGGCTGATTCGTGCTTCCCCAGCTCGGTGGGCAAGTCCCACAGACCGTCACGTTCCACCCTGTGTCACGGCTCCGCCCGCCAGCGTCCTATCCCGGTGAGACTCGGGACAACTTGCTGGGCTCGGGGCTGTCACCCCTCGGGGGGTTGGGGTCCTGCAGGAACAAATAACAAACAAGAGGCTGACGGGGGCTTTGCGGCCCTCTGTCCCTCGCTGGTCGCCGTGGCCGGGGCGAGAGGGAACGTGGTGAATTGTGCCGGGGTTTTGCTTGTCTGCTCTGTGTTGTTCTGCCTTTGTTCGGCTCGGGGGCAGGGAGAACTGCAGGCTCACAGGCAGCGGACGTTTGACGGGCACAGCGTGATGGGGTTTTGATGCCCGTGTGCGCCCGACGCCATCCCGCAACGAAGAAAACGAACCCTCCCGTCTCCCCAGACGGGCTTCCCATTCCCTTGGCTCCCCTCGACCTCGTCCTCCCGCCACGCCGACCTGCTTCCTGCCGCTACACCTGGCTCTGCACCTCTTGGGTCTTTCTTACGAAGGGACCCCGGCAGCGCTCTTTTCAGCCGGCTTCTGTCACTCAGATCACGATCCGTAGAAATCCCGGGATTCCTGTGGATTGGGTCCTAGCTGGCCGCACAGAGAAATGGGTAATTTATTCACCTGCTGATGGAGACCGGGGGTGTTTCCAGCTTTGGGCTATTCCAGATGAGGATGGGAGAACATTCGGGGGCCGCTGTCTGGGGAGACTTAGGCTTTTATTTCTCGTGGGCACAAAGCGGGGAGAGGAGGTTTTCCAAAGTGGTTGCACCCGTCAGCACCCTCCTGGCACAAGTGGTTTATGGGAGTTTCATGGTCCCCCCGTCCTCACCCACACTCCCTCGGTCAGTTTTAAACATTTTAGCCCTTCTAATGAGTGGGCGGTGCTCTCGCATGTAGCTTTAATTTGCATTTGGCTCATGAGTAATGACGTTGGGCACGTCCGTGGTTCACCGCGTCGTGCGTACTCCTGACTGGCTGGGATGTCAGCTGGGTGGAATTATCTGTATCTGATCTTTTTCCAACGAGGTGTTTGGTCCAGGACCTGTGAACGGCAGCAGCCGCTAGCATCCCGTCTGGCTTGGCCCTGCCGTGTCACCCCTGCTCCGGCAGGCGTCCGGGCCCTCCATGAGCCGCACTCCCCTTCCACTGTCTCCACCTGACCTGCGGGGTCTCCGCAGACTCTGCCTCCTGTTCCCGTCCCGTCCAACAGATCTCAGCGGTAAATACTTTACCTTAGACCTGACTTTCAATTTTTCTCCGCCTGCCTTTTCCATTCGACATTTTTGGGCTGTGACTCTCAGGCCACCTTCCTCCCGGTGCTCTTATGACTCGACCGTACGGCACGCCCGGTGGTGAGTGTGACCACCTCCCCGTGCCGGTGCCGTCCACGTCCCAGACACACTGTCCCCCCCAAAGCCCCGGG
This sequence comes from Mustela nivalis, assembly GCF_964662115.1. NCBI lineage: Eukaryota > Metazoa > Chordata > Mammalia > Carnivora > Mustelidae > Mustela > Mustela nivalis. The sequence continues at coordinate 154,947,744 of NC_139025.1, forward strand.
CAGCCCCTCAGCTCAGGGGCAGCCAGACAGCCTTGTGAGGAAAGTGATCTGAACTGGGCGGTTTGCAGGGTGTAGAGAGCTCATGGGAACGCCGGGGTGACAAAAAAATCCGCTCTGTTCATCTCAGAATAACAAAAACACGAGCTTGCCGTGTCCTCTTGAAATTCCTCCCGACCTCCTGCCGAGATGTGCTTCCCTCCTCCCGTCGGTCAGCTCGAGATCGAAGTCAGAGCCGGCGGGGAAGCCGGTGGATCCCGGGTCTGGCGGACAGAGCAGGAAGGCTGGGCTCGGCGAGGCCAGACTCAGGACGGGAGCCTCCAACCGCAAGCAGGAGCCGAGGCAGGTCATCGGGCTCCGGGGGCGGGCACGAGCCCTGCGTGAGGCCCGGCACTCAGCCAGGTCAGGCCCACAGGCCTGGGGGGTGACACGGTCCTGGAACCCGGGGAAGGTGGGGGTGGGGGTGGGGGCTGCTGCCCTGGCTGCGAGTGCCGAGGAATGAATGAAGCGCCGCGAGGCATGTGATGAAGGACCTCGGGCGTGGCTTAGTTATAGAGGCCAGAACCAGAAATCTCCTCCAACTGTGCATCCTAGCACCCACAAAGGAGGCCCGGAAGAGGCCGCGCAAGCCGGCTTCCGGAAGGTCTTCCTGGGCCGCCCCCTGCGGCGTGGTCACCCTGCGCTGTGCACAGGGCGAGCCCGAGGCCGTGGGGTCTGGAAGGGGACCCGCCCCCACGGGGGCAGCGGACGGGGCCCCAGTCCGTGGAGGAAGGCGGTGGGCAGGGAACTGAGCAGCCCCGGGGTCCTGTGGCCACGCAGGTTCCCACTGTGGGGCTACGGTTCGCCCCACATTCTGTATTTCTGACCGGCTCAGGGGGATGTCTGGTGCTGCCGGCCCGTGGACCACGCGTGGGGTACCCAGAGGGCGCCGGCAGGTGTGGGGACGTTTGGGCACAGAGGGTCATCCGCGAGTGAAGGGGTGACAGGCGTGTTTGCACAGGTGGTGAGGGACAGTCAGCAGGGACAGAGAGCGGGTGGTCTTCCGGTGTGGGGGGCCGTGCAGAGTCTGACTCTGGGGCTGATGGGGCGTGGCACGGAAGGACCCAGGACCGGCTGTGGCGCCCGGGTCAGCTCACGCCCACCGCTCCGGGCTTGATCCTCCCATTAGTCTGTCCAGGCCCCGTTCCCACGCGCTACAACCCTTCTGGGATCGTTGTGAATGTCGCGTAAGCCGGCACGCGCTCAGGGTCTCAGAGGGGTCTGCTTTTGGTGGTAGTGGTGGGGGGCCCGCGGCAGGGCAGGGGTCAGGAGGAGAGAGACCAGCAGGAGGGCACAGGTGTTTGCCATACACATAAGGAGCAAGGCAGGGCCCCCCGGCCCCCGGGACAGGCTGTCTGGAGGAGGGGCCTCCACAGCAGCAAGAGATGAAGCAGCTTCATCAAGAGATGAAAGTTGAGCCGAGGGGTGGGGACTCCGGGCCATGGTGTGAGGCTGTCCTGCTTACTGCCGTCCTGCCTCCTGTCACGCTGAGGCCAGTGCTGGGACAGAGGTCTGCCCAGGGATGGGGTCCACCGGAGGACAGAAGGAGGGGAAAGGCCAGGGCAGAAGGCCGGCCGGGTGTCCAGAGCAGGGTCCATGGGGCAGGTTCCCTGGAGGGGCCTTTCCGCCTTTGCTGCCCCTGTGGCCGCAGGCGGAGCTGCTGGCCCGCGCCCTCAAGATTCGGAGCGAGGATCTGTGGAGACGCCACCTGCGCCCAGTCTCCTCACCTCCACCACGCTTGGACCCGCTGCTGCAATCGAGGTCTTCTCTTGGGTCTCGCCGCGTCAGCTCTGCCCACGCTGAGAGCCGTGTGGGGGGACCCACCTGCCAACCCGCCCCTGCCGCCCGAGACGCCCTGCAAAACTGAAACTCGGTCCCCATTCAACAGCCGAGCCCTGATCCACCACCTCCTTTCTGGCTCTATGAACCGGACTCCTCTGGGGACCTCATACGCATGGACTCCTGCGTATCTGTCCCTCGGTGACCGGCTTACTTCGCCGGGCGCAGTGTCCCCCCTGGGTCCGTCCAGGTTGTAGCCAGTGTCAGGAGCTCTTCCTGTTCGGGCTGAGTAGTGTTCCCGGGCACGTGTGCGCCACGTTTGGTCTCTCCGTCCGTCCTCGGCTGGACACGTGGGCAGCTTCCGTGGTTTAGCTCGTGTGAACAGTGCTGCTGTGAGCACGGGTGTGCAGACACCTGTCTGAGCCCGGCCTTCCCTGCTCTTGGGGGTACGCACAGAAGCAGGCTTGCTGGACGACCTGATCTTTAAATCACAAAGGAGAAGAGAGAAAGAGGAAGAGTTTGGGGGGGAGAAGCCGTGGGGCCCCGAGACTCAGACGACATTGCCACGGCGCCACCTCTCTGTCTGAGGCTCGGCTCATCCCTCCGTGTGCAGATCTTCTCTTGCTGATGCTTGGACTCTGTGTGCTGGGAGACTTGGCTTCCAGATGCCTCAGTTTCCTATCTTCCCAGTGTGGGATCCCTGGCAGGGGTGAGGGAACAGCCCTCCCCAGACTGTGTGTTGATCCCATACAGCGAGCGGGAGAAGCCCACTTACTGACAAAGCTTCATTCCTGATGATGTCCTTGAACGGCCCACCAAAACTGGAACCCGTCTCCTCCAGATGTCTTGCTCCAGGAGACAATTAATGTCTTCATTGCTTGAGCCCCTGATATGTGTCACCGCTTGCAGGAAGCATGGTATCTTCTCTATCAGACAATCCCAGTAAAATCGCACCCTAGGAGAGAAGAGGGGAAGGCACATGCTGTGATCACTGGTCCTGCTGTACAGGGAGAAACACTTCCCTTCTGACAGTACAGCGGTTTATCCATCAGTTATCTTGGCTACCCTTCATTTTGTTTTCTGAGAAGATCTCTCTTGTCCACTGAGGATCAGATGCAGCTGATGTGCTTTTTCTTTTGGCTGGAATGCTGATGTGATGGTTGGAGTTGCAGCAGTGATGTTGGGTTTGTGAGGAAATGAGCAAGAAAATCTCTGAGACTTTAGCCTTAAGACCTTCAATATCCTGGATCAGTGTCACCAACCACCCACCTCTGGCCTTTTTCTTCCAGAAGGAAAAAATGATAAGTAAATATCAAGTTCCCTTCGGATCAATGTTCCATCTTTTTTATTTTCTTATCTCAGCTACAGGCCCTGATGTTTTGCTCCGTAGTTTCCTTCAGATGTGGTCTTGTGGCAAGATGCAGCTAGAGACCTGGGGAAGCAGCAGCCTTGATGGCCTCACCCATTGGTATCTGTCAGCATGAGAGGGCTGAGGCAGCCTCACAGCCCTGGCTCTGGCCAGGTCTCAGTCTTACCTCCACTGTGTTTCTTCTTCACTCCCAGGATATATATGGGATATATGGGATATCTTGGGAGAATTTGGATTTGTCAGAAGAACTTCAGCAGACACCGCCGGAGCCCATGAAATGCCCGAGGGCTCACTGCCCTCGGTTTGGCCGTGCCTTCAGAACAAACTATGAGAAGTTGCACACTTAAGATAAATAAAAATGCATTTCATTCATAACCAAATTAAAGGCTTTGGGATCTGAGTAATCTTGGGCTGTTCTTTTTTTTCCCTTTAATTCTCAGCCTCCTGATTTAACCATCTGGAATTCTTTTTAAAGCACCATCCTATTCAGCATTTAGAAACAGGGGCTTGACTTTCAATGGAAAATCTACATTTCATTGCAAAGAGAGAGCGCGACGTCAGTGTCCTAATCTGTATGGACGGCAGGGTGTGTGCCCAGCGGATGGTAGAGGGTAATCTCCGAAAATTCATTTTGTACATGAAAGCAGACACTCAGATGTCTGAATGGACCGAAGAACCTGGAACATGCACTCTTTGAAGACTGGGCTCTTGCTCCTGTCACCCTCGGATGTTCTCAGAACGAGGGTTTGTCACCTCCCGGCCATGGCCTCGGAGACACGGGACACTCCGTGCGTGATGCTACAGAGCTGTCCGCTGTCTGCTCGAAATTCAGTTTGACCGAGCGCCCTGTCTCTTTGTTTGCGCGTCAGCAGCCACCCGCATGTTTGAGCCGCGTGTCCCCTCATTCTCACCAGTACCAAGGCAGGCAGTAGTGCCGCTCGTGGGTCACTGGCTCTAGCTGGGGGCAAACCTGGTCTTGCCAGCCACTTTGTTGTCGGGCAGGCTGGGGAACTCCCTCTGGCCAGTGAACACAAGTGAGTGCTTTGTTTCTGGGTTGGCACATTTAATAGCCTGTGTGTGACTTTCTAGAGTCCCCAGTGAAGAAACTGTAGGAACAGAAATGAACGTGGAGCGTCCGCGTGGGCTCAGATCCTGACCCCCTGCCGTGAACACAAGGTCCCTGCAAATCGTCCAGCAGCAGGACAGAGAAATAAACCCGTTGTAAGCCAGAGGCTGATAAATTCCAGCTTGCCCCCCAAATCTGGCCAGCTGTGTTCTTTAAATAAAGTTTTATTGGAATACAGCGTGCCCGATCATTTGTGGGCTGTCCGTGGTTGCCATTTGGCTCCTACGACAGAGCTGAATGGTTGCAACAAAGACACTGGCTCACAGAGCCTGAAATAGTTACTCTCTGGCCCTTTACAGACAGAGTTCATCAACCCTTGTGTTCAGCCGTGGAATTCGTGTGGTTGGTTCTTCACGCAAGGGACCAGCCTCTCCCAGCTGCTCACTGGGCACAGCTTTTAAAGCTCATTAATTTAATCGGTAAACAAATAAGGTAACATTGTGTTGCATTTACATTCCTTCGATTATTTCTGGCGCCCCAGCATGTTTCTGTTGGCTGACGGCTTGGGTTTCTCTGTTGTCTGTTTGTACTTTTCACCGTTTTAGTGTGAGGGGTTCAGCGATTTTCTTATTGACTTGACTGAGTTCTCCAAGGACAGAGAATATTAATTGTTCGTAGTTTATATTTGATTTATTCTACTGAGTCTCAGTGTAGAGACAGTCCCTTCCCAGAAGTTCAATACTTATTCAGTTATATTTGCTCTCGTTTTTGTATTTGATTTAAAAACATATTTCAATCCATCAGCAATCCGTCTTAGCGCAAGGGAGAAGGTAACGGATGCTTTTCTCAAAGTGTTTGTTGCTAAACTTCCCCTCCCATTGTGTTTGTAGTACTTCTCCTATAGTCTGATCAGTTCTTCTGTATCAAACGGTCCATTTTCATTTGAATTTTTTTGCTGCGTGGGTTATCCTGATTATTCTTGCAAAATGTCTTTGTTACAGTGTTAAGGGGAAAAGCAGTATACAAAGATCTCTCTCACACACATACACAGGTCAGCTGTACAGAGGGAGGAGTTTTATCTCGTGAAGGAACAACTGTAATCAAAACCGACTGGAAGAAAAAAACCCTAAAACGTTAACAGCCGCGGTGTGTGTGCGAGGCTGTTTTATAGTTTCCTCCATCTTTCCATATTTGGTCATTTTCAAAATCGTCTCACATCCACACTAGTTGAGAATTAATTTATTTTATGGGGAAGAGAGTCATCCTAAAATTGAGTCTTGGGTTTCTAAAATCTTGGAGTGTCTCTTCTCCTCTCTGCTCTCCGGCGAGGTTGTGCTGAGGGAGGCTCTGTTTACTGCCCACGGAGCCTCTGTCTCGTTCGCCACCTCCCCAGCTGCTTATACAAAGACACTTGTATCCTTTTGCTGGTTTTTCAGGACAGTCTGCAGAGATCTAGATCAATTTTGGTGAAAGCTTTAGCATCGGAATGGGGAGCCACAGGAGGCTGGCTGCCAGAGATAGGACCCCACCGCAGCCAGCCGGCCAGCTCCCGACTCTGCACCCTGAGCTCCAGACCCCCGTGGTCCCCACCTGCTGTGTCTTTCTCCTCCTGCGCACCCTCCTCCTCCTCTGTGTCCTTCCCACACCCTCTCCCTCGTGTGGCTGCCAGGCCCGCCGAGCCTGGCCTGGAGGTCCTGCTCTCCCGCAGCAGCCTGCCCCATTCGCAGCACCGGCTCATCCGCCCCTCGGCGGACGTTCCTAGCGTCTCTGCTCCAACCTCAAGCCTTCACCGTCACCCCCTGGGGTTGAGTAGGTCTGTGGGTCTCTGATGTGATCTCCGCTTCCTGCCTGCCAGGCCTTCTCTCTAGAACACACGGCTCAGATCCGGTTTGCGCAAAGCTCCCTGTTTGGTTCTGCTCCCCTGTCAGCATCTGCTGGTCCGGCTCCGTGTTTACATTCCCGACTCTCTGTCTGGGCTGCCGTATTCCCTAGAGCCATTGCTGATAATGTTGGTTTCCTATGAAAAGTGCGCTCCTTAGTCCCTGTCCCCTGCTTCCCGCCTCCCCCGACCCCCGGCTCTGGTGACCAGCATGCGTTCTCTAGAGCTGAGCGTTCTCTAGAGCTGAGCGGCTGTTTCTTGGTTCGCCTCTCTCCTTCCCCGCCCTTGGCTCATTTGTTTTGTTCCCTAAATTCCACATATGAGTGAGATCATGTGGTGTTTGTCTCCGGACTGACTTATTTCACTGAGCGTGATGCCCTCTACCTCCATCCTCGCCGTTTATATGAAATGGCAGGATTTCCTCCTTTCCGACGGCTGAGTGACCTTCTGTTGGATGTGGACCACATCTTCTTCGTCCTTCCTCGGTTGGTGCACCTGGGGCTGTGTCCGCAGCTTGGCTGGGCCAGGCGATGCTGCTGTAAACACAGAGGTGTATGCCTCCCTTGGAATTATTTTCATATTAAGTATTTTAGATTATATTCATGGTATTAACATTAAATATTAAATATTTTAAATAGAAAATGTTAAATAAAATAATAATACCTTCATCTTACATTTCATGTAAGTATTTTCATATCCTTTAGGGTAAATACCCAGTAGTGCCATTGCTGGGTCCTAGGGCAGCTCTATTTTCAGCTTTCTGAGGAACCTCCCTGCTGTTTTCCAGAGTGGCCGCAACCAGCTCGCAACCCCTTTCTCCATATTTACCAACAAGAGCTGTCCCTTGTTTCTTTTTTAAGATTTTAAGATTTTGTTGATTTATTTTACAGAGAGAGAGAGAGGGAGGGAAGGAAGACAAGAAGTGGGGGCAGAGGCAGAGGGAGAAACAGGCTCCGCATTGAGCAGGGAGCGTGACACCAGACTCGACCCCAGGACCCTGAGACCGTGACCTGAGCTGAAGGAAGACGCTTCACCGACCGAGCCCCCCAGGCGACCGAGAGCTGTTCCTTCCTGCATGTTTTCATGTGCCAGGCTCTGTGCGAGGAGCCTTGGATACGTTAACATAGATATTTCTCATAATTCTGCGAGCGCGGTGTTCCTGGTGTCCTCGTTTTGCTGACGGAGAAGCTGGGGTACAGGAGGACCCGGTCGCCCGTCCGCAGTCCCACGACTGGTGCGGGTGGAGCTGGGAATCCTGTGCGGCCTCCGTCTGCGGAGCTCCCACTCCGGCCTCCCGGTCTTCTCTGACCTGACTTGCTTCTCCCGGTGTCCAGGCCCCGTGTTCCCCCAGGGAGACACCCACACCGTAACTTGGGCTCCTCTGGGACCCCCAAACCACAAGGCCAGCACCCTGGCTGGGCCACCCTCTACCTGGCCGGGAAAGGATAGGGACCCCCCCCCCCCAGCTCTGGAGGTGGTTTGGAGGACGTGTCCCAGAATGTCTGGTGGCTGGGGACCAGTCGGGGCACCATGGGGACACAGGAATGTGTCTGGGACGTCTCAGTGTCGGCTCGGTGTTCTGGATCGTGCTCTCTCTCACGTTCCTGCTTCAAGACGGCCGTGGACAGCCGTGCCGCCAGCCAGGAGCTGGCACGTCCCATGTCCTGTGCCGCGTCTGTGGCTTTGAGGGAGGCCTGGGTGCGGGCTCTGCCTACATTTCCTGCCTTTCACAGCTCTGCCCTCAGGGACGTCACTCTGTCACTGACACAGAGGGACGTCACTCTGTCAGCCTGACATTGACGTTGATGGGGGCGTTGACACCGGTGGGACTCAACAGAGGCCGCACACCATGTCCTGTTCTCAAAGAGCCCGTCGCGGGCACTAGCCGGAGCAGCCCCGAATATAATCCCCCGATCAAGCGCCCAGACCTTATGCTCCGAGGCCTGGAGCGCATCCCAGCTATACCCCGAGCGTCCGGGTGACTCCCCAGGCGTCCATTTCCTCACTGACGAGAAGGGGATCCTAACGGCAACACGACCAGGTCGGTGTAGGGGCAGGTGACACGGTGCGCATCACGGGCTTGCAGAGCGGCCCCTCGTGGGCACGTGACACTGGCTATGGATTAGGAGGGGGTAAGCGCTGGCCAAGAATGAAGGCATTAGGACAGCCACTGAAAGGCCTTGAAGTGGAGAAGGACCGTGTCCTTAACCATGTGCACGGTGCCACCGAGACACCGGCTGGGACTCGGGGTCCCCGTTCCCGGCAGGACGGACATGCGCGATTGAGTCTGGCAGAGGCAGGGGACCGGGGGACGGGCAGAGCAGAAGGAGCGGTTCTCAGCAGACGTTCCTCCCGGCCTCTGTGGGAAGGGAGCCGCAGGGCCACGTGGGAAGGAGACTCGGAATGGGGCGGACCAGGGCGCCCGTTGTAGCTTTCCGTTGGGCGCTCTGTGACCTTGAGGGAGGCACCGAGTTTTGCAGACCTTCCCTGTCTCAGACCTTACGCCGCAAGGATCACATGAGCTGCGTACATGGGTGACCCCTACGGGAGTCCCCGGGGGCCGTGTCATCAGTGGCCACACTGGGGCGGCAGGGGGCCCCGGCCTTGCTCACACGTCTGGTCCCGGGTGCCGCCTCAGTTCGTCCCCACGTGGAGGCTCATGCTCCGGCAGGCGGGACCGGCCTCCTTCCCAGCTCGCGGCGCCTTAGGGAGAGCTGTGTGGCGTTGCAGAGGGCCTAGGAATGGGGACGGGGACCCCCGGGGCCGCTACTGTCATCATTTCTCCTGCATATCAACACATGGATGTTCTCAGCTGTCCCCCTTTCTGCCACTTGCTGTGGTCCCAACCGAGTGAAGCTGCCGCTGTCTCTGTCTTTCCAACGTCACCCGTTCCCCACCTTGTGCGGTGCCGTCCGGCGTGCTCGTCTCGGACTCCGGGTGGCGCAGAGCTGGGGAGGAAGATTAGCGCTAGAAAACCAGAGAAACGGGGGGAGACGGGAGAGAAAGAAGCACAGGAGCCTGTCGCCGGGGGCGGGTGTTCAGGCGGCTCTGGGTGCAGAGGGAGGGAAGCATGGGCGGGGCTGCGGCCGGCAGAGGCTGCGTGAACGCAGAGAGGAGACAGTCAGGGCTTTGAAGGAGTTGATTCCAAAATGCAAACCACGGATGGAGCGGTGTTAAAATGTCTTCTGACGGCTGGGTCTGTTCCTCCAGGTGTGGCCCCGTGGAGACTGTCTCCACTGGTCCTCGGAAGTGTGGCAGCATCTTCCGGACGCCCGACACAGGGGCCCTGGGTGAGGGACACCCGCCACGGTGGTCATCTTCACTTCCAGCCACTACTGCCCCCTGGACTCTGACGGGTGTATCTCCAGGCCCTTAGGTGCTTCTTGTTCCTTTTTCTGTCCGCCCCTCACGGCGAGATTCTACCTTCATAACAGCCGCTGGACATTACATGCAGGCGAGGCACAGAACAGTCATCCTGCTTACCCTTCTCACGCATCACTCAAGGCAAACTCCTGAGCAAACTCTCGGAATTCCCGGCAGCACCAGCAGGAGGAACACTCTCGGCTTGATTCCGGGACTGCTGAGCGCACAAGCCCATCTTATCGGGGCGCATAGGCTGCCACACCCCCACCCCGAGCCCAGGGCTGCTGTGTTCTCGAGTGGGACCTCCCTTCATGTTTCTGCCTGGACAATGCTATTTCTAGTCGTCCTGGGTTCACGTAACAGACACTCTGCAGTCTCCCAGGTTAGACGGTTTTCTCATATTTACCAGCGAACATTTTCACAGGAGTTTCTACGTGCTCTGACTCATTTTTTCACCGTGTGAAATTATTTCATGGAACTATTTATTCCCCACGTCTTTGCTTCATTCAACTAGAATGTGAGCCCCAAGAGGTTTTATGACTTCATCTGTTTTATTTTTCACTGAATCGCCAGCATTAAGAAAAGCACCTGGCACAGTCAGTGTTCACTGAACTAATGAATGAATGAATGTTTCCTTTAAGAATAAATTGTATTTTTACGTAGAGACTTCCGATCCTACCGAGTGTTGTCAGGATATAACGGGCCAGGTGTGTCTCCTGACCTTATCAACTTGGAAAAGCAGGAAGTGAGAGGTAAGTTCGTAATGAACCAGGTCGATTCATAATGGAGCAAAAGGTGCAAATTGTCTTAAAAAGGCAAACATCTCTTAAGGCTCACAGGATTTGATGTCACACAACCGAAGGTGTAATGCAGGTGAAAGACGACGGGCGGAAACGAGGTTGGGCGGTGACGGAAACCCGAGTGCAAACCTGGCTGGAGCCGAGAACGTGGGCCCCTTCGTCCTCGGGAGAGAGGGCAGCATCCTGGCCACTGGTGGCGGGCTATGTTCCCGTTGAAGGGCTCTCCCCGCCACGAGAAGTGGTCCTTAGTTTATTCACTCACACACCTCACCCTGAGCTCTGCTCACCACGCCATTTTCTTATGGTGACTTAGTTTCCCATCTGGGTCTGCTTTTTTTGGAGAAAGTCCTAACTGGTTATGACCATAACTAGTCATCACTAGCAGAGGCCCCTGGGCCAACATCTGTTGTACGTCTCCTTGTAACATGACTATGTGGCATTCTGGTGTTGTACATCCTTCCCAGCATCCTGGGAATAGGAGTCCAGCCCCACTCTCCACATGCTAGCAATTGTGGTGTTGAGCCTGTCCAGACATGGGTGTGACTTACACTTTGGGTTGTTCACTGTGATGAATGTCCCCCTGTGAAGGCTCCAAGGACACAGCCACCATCATCTCTTGGAGCTACCATGACTTTGCCTCGGGCCACTCAACATGTTTGGGAAGAGCTGAAGTGGTCTTTGTAATAAACACACAGCGTGAACACTACCCATTTGGAAAACCCTTCCAATGAGGCCAATCTCCTCTCTTCTTTGAGAATGACCTTCAGGACCACTTGTGGTCATTGCTATAGTTCTTCATTCAAGTTCAGTCATAGCCTGTGCCTCATGCCAGCTCACACTGGCTGCTAAGCTGTAAGGGCTGTAGTATTTAATGGGGGCCCCACACCCATAGTGGGAGCTCCCCGTTTGGTGAACTACGCATCCGCCTGACCTTGTTATGGAGTTTTTTTATTCCAGAGGTTAAACCTGCAGCCAAAGATCAAGACATTTTAATAAACAAACCTCAGTCTCAAAGGGCAATTTCTCTCTAATAAATTTGTGTTTCCATAGTGGCAGCATCATTAAAGTAGGTTTTATGGCTTGTCTTCCTGTAGTAACTACTTGGAAGGGACATCATAATTCAGATCTACAACTAGGATCTTCGTTGATGACAAAGCTTTCCTCAAAAGCCCTATCTTGTGTATTCGTTCTTAATTTGTGGACAGTTTTACTATGAATGTTAGCATCTTCCATTCGTAAGCTTACACTAGTTTTGCTCACACATGTGTAAGGAGGTCTTTTGATATTCTTAAATCTCCCTTTTAATATTCAAAAGCCATTTTGAAGTTTCCGAGACATACACTTGCGAAGAATGTAGCCAGTGGTCCTCAACCCTGGCTCTGCTTTAAGATCACTGGTGTGCTTTGAAACTATCCGCCCAGGCCCTACATCAGAATAAACGTGTCCCAGGCTCTGGGGCAATTCCCCAGGAGATCCACGTGTGCAGCTGTGGGTGTGAGGCACTGAATTCTAAGGCTAGGCTAGGGGGATATTGGCTCTTCCAGGCACCAAGGAGGACTCGGGAAGCCCTGACACCCCATTGTAGCAGCTGCGTTCCTACAGATAGACACTGCCCTTGGATGCTTATCAACCAGGGGTTTCACGTCCATTGGGAAACCAATGGTTTCCCTGGGACCGAGGGGTTTCCCAGAACACAGAACTTTTTGTGTGAAAACAGGAGAGTCTCAGGAGAATGAGGATGGTCACCCAGTTGTGGGTCAAGCTCAAGTGTTTTGGATCCTCTGCACTCAAGGCTGTGTGACTCTGTGGCCTTTGTCTCTTGGCGACTCCCCCTGGATTTATGAGCTCGTCTAGGGCCTCACTTGGATGGATACCTGTTTCTCTGCTCAGTCATCTAACTGCTGCTGTGGAAAGGGATTTCCTCAGGGTTCGTTTAGAACCTGGCTTGGAGCCTTGACAATTAGGAAGCATCATTTGCTAGTCTGTGCTTGAGCTGGTGTGCATTTCTTTGGGCCTGACCTGATTGAATCCCCAGGATATGGGAGAAGAGAAAGAAGGTATGTGTTGTTGAGTATTTTTCATATGTGATCTCACTTAACCCTCAAATCAACCTTATGAAGTTGATATATTCTTCTTATGCTTTCAGATAAGAGAGCTGAGTCCCAGACAGCTTAGATAAGCCATCAGGATCAAACTAGGATCTATGATCCTGCAACTCCGTGTTCTCTGCAAAGTGTTGCCTCTTTCAAAGTGTAATACACAAGTTGGGCAGGAAAATGCAGATTTCCAGTCATTTTGTGAAGTAACTCTTCAGGTTGCTCCTAGCTGGGAGAAAGCACAGAGAGATGCTGTGACCAGTGGTCAGTCATCCTCGATGGACATAGGAAGGGGCACAAGTGGGATGTGGGGTTATTTTCAGCTCAGAGGGTCATGTCAGGAAGATGTGATTCTGTGTGCTAGTGTCAGAGAACACAGCTGGAATACAAAGTTCTGTGGTACTGAGGATGACAGGTGGACACCCAGAGGGCTCAAGGCCTCCAGAGGCCACTTCTCTGCTCTGGTCCAGTCATCAGGGAAAAATGTCCCAGGTTTCCTGAAGACAGGGACAGGCTTGTTGGGTCCATGGGTGAGGATGCTTCCTAGGGGGTCAGGCTGCAACTGGTCATCTGTGGCGCTGTGGGGAGTGGAAGCCACTCCCAGCGCCCAGGGACATTCTTCCAAAGACAATTTTTGCTATAAATGGCATTTCACCTGTGATCATTTTAAAATGGAACTTATTTTGGTAAATGCTGGTGGTGATTTTTTTTTCAAATAAAAAAAGACCATATTAATTATATGTCCCTCTTAACCTTGACTAACTATCTGGTTAGAAGACCATGGTTGTCAATAAAATGGTGAGTACCCTGAAAGCAGATCTCACTCACTCATGCAGAAATGTGCCGAGGAGGAGGCAGACCTCTGCCCTCACCTGCATTAGGTTTTCAGCTGGGACTCTGTGGCACAGAAACCCATAAACAGGAGAACAGGTTGGCTAACTCCCACAGTATGCTTTACGTGGGAGAAGCCTAAGTGACGGGTAACTCAACACAGTGCCTTAGAACTCTGGCTTTTTCTGGATTTGTATCTGCAGAGAAGGTACAGGATGCAGGAAGGCAGTGGTAGGCGTCTGAATGGGGAAAGGTGCAGGAATGTGGGTACCCAGGAGGAAGCCAGGGGAGCAGCCCATGTTTGCAGATGCCTCTGGTGCATCTGTTGTCTGTCTTCAGTGAAGGGAGAATGTATATCCTGTGTGAGGGCAGAAAAGGAGAGTAGAGAGACCTGGTCACCTGTTTGCTGCTTCTTAATTGCTTTCAGCTCTAAATTATTTTATGTCAAGGAGGCATGTTTTGGGGTGACAGATTCTGGTTTCCTCCAGTGTTTTGAGTGTCTACCCTGAGCCAGTGTTGTGCTAGGTGATAGGAAACAGTAGTAAAAGATTGGTCCCATGCTCTCAGACCAGTGAGGGAGATAGAGAGCTGAGCAGAGCTTGTAACTAAGTGCCACGGACCTAATCCCAGCAAAGGATGGCTTCGGTGGCCATAGGAACCCATAGGAGAGGGTTCAGGAGGACTTCCCTGAGGAGGTGAGCTGTATCCTGAAATCTGAAGCGTGAGTCGGGTAGAAGGAGGTGGGGCCAGATGGAGATTATTTCGGCAGAAGGAACAGCAAGGTGGGTATTTGGGGAAATAGAACATGTTTAGTGTGAGGGGAGTATGCATGTGTGCGCGTGCGTGTGTGTGCCAGGGAAATGAGGTGGGCTGGTAGAGGCTGATGCTAGGGAGAGATACAGAATCGAGATTCTGCAGGGCCCTAAACCATTTTAAAAACTCTGGTTTCTTCTAAGCACAATGAGGAATCACTGATGGGCTTAAGGCAAAGAAATAACAAGATCAGATCTAAGATTTTGGAACTGACCACGGGGCCAGACGGCACAGGAGAAAGGAGAGGCGGTGGCAGGGAGTGGTCGCAGAAATCCAGCTGCGACCTGATGTGGTTTCATCGGGACGGTGACGGTGGAGCTGGAGAGGAGGAGACAGTTCGGGAGATGTTTAGGGTCAACGTGGACAGGACTTGGGAAGGGGGACAAGGTGGGGAGCAGGATGGTCTGAGCATCCTGCTGCCATCCCAGTGGACGGACGTGGCGGGGTGACCGTGACGCTTGACTTGGTCATGCTGTGCTAAGGTGGGGGCCAAACGGAACTGTCTATCAGGAAGTTGGACATAGGGACGAGACGGACCCACGGGATCAAGGATGGACTCACGGCTTTGGACGTCGCCAGCACACGAAGGAGCCGGGGGGAGTGGAAGGCTCTCCAGGTGTCTTCCACGGTTCATTACAGCCGTGGTGTAGACGCTCTCAGGGAGTGTCCGTGGGGAGAGAGCACAGAGGGCCCGGACCAGAACTGCAGGTAAGGTTCAGGCAGAGGGCAAGGTGCTCTGGAGAATACTAGGAGGAAGGGGCACAGTGCTTAGAGCACCAGCAAGAAGCGCTAGCATCCCGACACCCAGGATAAGAGGGTATCTTAAAGAGGAGGAAGTAGTCAGAAGGGCCCGCAGATGGCAAGAGAAGCTAGACAAGGACTGAGATGTAGCCACGGGATTGGGCACAGGGACATTCCCGTTGATGCTGATAAGGCCGGTCTGGAGGTGGGGGTGACAGCCAGGTGACAGCAGGCAGAGAGCTCCAGGGGGACAGGAAGCGAGTACAGCAAGCCTGCACTCCCCACTTCTGGGTCACTGTGTGGGCAGCAGCTGGAGGGTTGTGTGGAGTTGGGGGGTAATGAAGACCAGACATGGTTAGGACTTGACCGAGAGCGGTCAATGGAGAAGAGAGGCTGAAGCGATGGGCAGGGGGCCGTCAGGGAGGGCTCAGTGCGTACGCAGGGTGGGAGGGGAAAGACAGTGGGCTGGGGGCTGTCGGGCAGGGAGCATCGCACACACAGAAATCAGCAGTCACGTTTGCATCTCTGGATGCCTGTCCTTGGAAACCAGGGTCCAGCTGAGCGCACTGCGCCATGTCCCGTGGCCGCAAACAGCACGTCTCAAACAGCGGTCGTTGCCCTGTGGAATGGCTCCTGGGTATACGAGCTGGACTGTGTGTGGGGACTTAGTTCTTTGACATAAAATGGGAACTCGGACCTTTCACGTGCACCTGGGGCGGGCCAGGTGCGCTAACCACGCCTTCTTTCTGAGACAAGGGTCTCCATCACCCTTTCGCAGCTGAGGGAACAGAGGCACAGACGTGGCGTGTTCCCACCGACTGTGTTTTGAAGCAGTGGGGCCAGGACCTGAACTAAGTCCAATGTCTGCCCTCTCGGACTTTATCCCCTCAATGCGTTTCGTTTGGGGAAAAATCCCCAGCTTCAATTCTCATTTTCCCCGTTCTGTAAATGGGATTTTCCCTCTCTATGTGATGAGGCACGTTAAAATGATATTCCTCAACGGTTGGTTAGGCGTGGGTAGATTCTGATGTGTGGATGTAAGTGTTTTTAAATATTAAGAGATTTTTCTTGGTGAATATTTCCTTACCCCCTCCCCAAAAAAGTGTTCAAAATGACGTTGGGACAAGTGGCCATCCACATGGAAAAGAATCAGATTAAACCTCTAACGTATGCCGTATATCAAAACAAATTCCAGAGGGACTCGAGAGCTAAATGAATCAAGCCAAACTGTGGATCGTTCTAGAAGATGAGAAGGGTTATTTATAGCCTCGGGCCAAAGGGGCCTTCCCACGCAAGATGCGCGCTCAGAAGCCATACGAGGGAGGGTGGGTGGGCTGGATGGCTCGGACGAGGCTGTAATTACAGCATTGTTGATAGCGGTGGACAATCAGAAGCCATCTAAAGATTCTGTAATCAGGAAGGATTTAAGTGCGTGGTTGAGCGTTTCCATCATGAAGAAGTCACGTGGCCTCGTGGTTAAAAACGTGGCATTCTGGTGCCACATGGTCGGGGCCTGATTGGCCTCTCTGTCACTTAGCTGCGTGTCTTTGCGAAAATGGCCCAAACTTCACGTTCCTCATCTACGAATTCAGCCTGATGACTTGCTTTATTTCACAGAGCTACTGTGGGGGTGGAGAGAGCTAATCCGTGCAGCATGGGCTGATTTCTGGATGGTGATTCTATTCTGTTCTCACACACATACACACGCACATACATACACACACGTGCGCTCGCGCACACACACCCTGCACGAGAACCACACTCTCCTGGTTACTGTTGCTTTGTAGTAGGATACGATATTAGAACATGTGAGCCCTCCCACATTGTTTGCTCTCAAAATTATTCTGCCTCTTCTGGGTTACTTGCAATTCCCTAACAGGTTGAGGAAGAACTCATCAGTTTCTGTAAAGAAGGCAGAGCTGGCATTCGGGCAGGGGTTGCTTTGATTCTGGAGATAAATTTAAGTGTTACATGGGATGTCTTCCCATCCCCTGGATCTTCTTTAATTTCTTTCAGCAGTGTTTCATTGTTTCAGAATATACGTCTTCCTTTTCCTTGTTCAACGTAACCCTCAGCGTCTCATTCTTTTGGATGGCGTTGCATTGGAACTGTCATCTTAACTTCATTTTGGCTCTTCACTGCAAGTGTGCGGAAATACGGTTGGTCCCTGTGCGTTGCCCTTCTGTCGGCAAGTTGGCTGAACCTGCTGATCAGTTCCAGTCATTTTTTTTTTTTTTCTGTAGGGTTTCCCATATAGAACCTTATTTCATGATAAGAAAGAAACAGTCTTGCTTCTTCTTTTCCAATCTGGATGCCTTTTATTTCTTTTCTTGCTTACCTGGGCTGGCCAGAACCTCCAGTACAGTGTTGGTAGAATAAGGTATGAGGACGCCTCTTGATATCTGTGTCTTCTCCTGATCTTAAGGCAAAAACACTCAGCCTTTCACTACGAAGCTTGAGGTTTCACGTGGGGTTTGTCCCAGATACCCTGCACACCTAAGTCTGGTCTTCTCCTTTCCTTCCTGCCTCTCTTCTCTCCCTTTCTTTCTTTTTTCCTTCCTTCCTTCCTCCCCTCCCCCACCTACACGCCTTCTTTTCTTCATCCTTTTCCTTCTGTTTACAGAAAAGGTGCCGAAAGAGAGCAGAGCGCCGCCTTGGCCCTCTTACCTAGACTGTGTTTCACGTGGAGGCGTGGCTCTCAGATGGTAAGAAGATGGCATTAGCACGTTCGGATGCATGGACCTCCACACAGACTCGATCGACATTTCACAGAATGCTGAGCAAACCCAGAAGAGAAGAGGGCACAGAAGCGTGGTGAGGGGACATCCACTGGAGACACCGGCCCCTTGAGAGAGAGCCACCGTCGAGAGGCTGGCAAAGCCTTGTTGGAGCGAGCACTGGAGGGGAGGTCAGGGCGCCTGGAGTTCCTGCCCCCATGGATTCAGTTCACTGTGTGCCTCCGGCAGGGGTGATGGGGTGGGGCGTGGGGGCTGTGAGGGGCTCGCTCTTCTTTCTGTGGGCTCAGTTTTCTCATCTGTAACACAGCTGGTGGTGAGAGGAGGGGCTGGCTTGCTCGAGCCTGGAGGCCGTCAAGCTCTAAGGGTCTAGGACTGTGGTCTTCAAACACACACACTTGCTCATGGACCTCTAGACGATGTTTTGGAAAATGATGACCATGCACGTGATAAAACTGGTATCTAAGGTTTTGCATCTTCTATTTCGTAATCGCAAAGGCTCTGATTTCCAGTACACTCCAAGAACGCACAGTTTACGTATTCGATGTTGTATCCAGCGGAGTCAAAATGTCCTGATGTTACCGGATCGCCCGGCCTCCACTTAGAGAAATGTGTGAACAAACTCTCTTTGCTCCCCAGCATTTTGAAACTTTGTTTTCCTTTTCCCCGTGGATTCATAGTTTCAGTCCACCCCTCCCACAGAATTTTACGTTCATGTATACATTGTTTCATCGTTAAGGGTTTTAAGCATTTTTAATTCCAGTCGGTGAACATACAGCGTAGTATTAGTTTCGTGCAATATGGTGATTCAGCGCTTTCCTGCATCACCTGGCGCTCCTCAGGAGGGGGGGGGGGGGCGGGGGGTGCTCCTCATCCCTGCCCGCTCCCCCATCCCCACCCCCTCCCTTCTGGTCACCACCCATTTGCGCTCTAGTGTTTAAAGAGTTGTTTCTCTGGTTTGTCCCTGTTTTTCTTTGTTTCGTGGCTGGAAGATTTTCATTGTTCATTCTGTCATACTTGTTACAATGAGATTATGTCTTATAAATTAAAAACTTTGAATTTGTTTTCTTTTCTCTGACTCTAAGGTTTCAGGTGTTTAAAAGTCCTCTGTATTGAGTTATAATTATTAGTAGCACAGGATCAAAAATAGGAACATATATTAAATTTTGTTAATAATTATTAAATACAAGTAATTTTATTGGAAACACGTGCATTAATGAGATGAATGAGGATTTTTCTCAATTATTTCTTTTTTTAAAGAAAATATTATTTATTTATTTGGCAGAGAGAGATAGCAAGAGAGGGAACACAAACAGGGGGCGTGGGAGAGGGAGAAGCAGGCCTTGCCGAGCGGGGAGCCCGTGCGGGGCCTGATCCCAGGACCCCAGGATCATGACCTGAGCGAAGGCAGAGGCTTAATCACTGAGGCCGCCTGGTTGTTTCTTGTATCTCTTTATGAATGTGACTTGTTTGTGCACTGAAGCAGAGTCCAGCATCTTCCTTTCATCAATATAAATACCGAGCAAAACCACCCCAAAAAAAGTACACGGAGAACTTCACTGTGTCCCTGTCACTGGGTTCTTTGAATGCCATCGAACGCGATGCCAAAACCACACTGATTTATTACCAAGCTTATTCTTAATTTTGTTAAAAGCAGAGAGTCATTTACCTCATCAATTATGGAGAAAGACACACACAAAAAAGCTTTTTCAGTATTATCAAGCCTCTGTTAATGAGCCCAACTCCTTTGACCTAGAGGCACCTTGCTTAACCAGTTTCTGAACCGGTTAACTGTTAACTAGTTGTTTAACCAACAGTTGTCGGCAGAATCAGCGTATTGTGAATGCCTTCCGCCGTCGCTCAGACCGTTTTTCTCTTCTGTAGTGCTTCTTACTTATCATGTACTCTGGATATATTTTCATCAAAACCTTGGAACCACGTTTTGTTTACTGAGTATCTGTGACATGTCTGTGGTACCGTCTGTGGCAACGTCAGTCCTCACGGCGAAACCAACTAGCTAAATCGTTCCTACTTTCTGTTAACATAAGCGTCTGCTTTTTCCCCGACTTCAATCAAACGTGCTAATAAGCATTTCAAGGACTATCATAAATTTCCCTGGAAATAAATTAGGGACCTATCTTATAGGATAGGTAATAAAAGCAGGTAAGTCAGGGTTAAAGTGGTGCAGAACAAATGTAATTAATGTATCCATTTCATAATGTTATAAAAACAAGATCATAAATCAATACGCCGTTTCTGTTTACTGAATTCGTAATAAGGTGATGTTATGTGTGCGTAAAAGGACATTGACGAAATACATCGGGTAAATGTGGGCGTGTGCCTGGATCAAATATTGGCTTTGTGCTTTGGAGAATAATTAAATAAGCATCAAATATGAAGATGAGAAATTGCCCGGTTAGTTTCATGAGGCAGCACGATCAAATTCTCCCTAGACCTCGGGTGGAAGAGAGGCCGTGTAGCGCTATCCTCTGGCAGGAGACAGCTTTCCGTTTCGCTGACTGGAGCTGGAAGATACGAGACTCTCTTACACTGAAATATGATGTGAGCTCAGGGACATCTGGGGATCTCTCAGGCTGTACTGTGATAGCTCCCCTGTGTTGCGGGGACAGGCATGGAGCTTCCTGGTGCCCAGTGCTAAGGACCCTCCCGGACCCGATGGGGCCCTGGTGCCCTGGGAAATGTCTCTGAGCAGCTCTGAGTGAGGTGGCAGAGCCTCTGTGACGGAGGTCAGGGAGGCAGCCCGGAACCCTCCAGAACTCTTTGCCCAAACCCCTCAGCAGGATTTTCTCCTGTTCCTTGAATGTCTTCTTTTTTACCCGTTCCTCTAATTGTCTGGCCCTGGTCCCTCCCCGTTCACCACATCCTGGATGCTCTAGATTCAGTCTGGGTTGGTCCATCAGTCTGGGTTGGTCCATCAGTCTGCAGCTCCCATGACTGCTCCCTGCAAGTGAACTCGGCCCAGGCTTAGAATCCATTTTACCCCCTTTCTACCCCTTTGTCCTAGAGATGAACCGTCTTTGTCCTCCAACTCCCCGGGGACTGGTGCCACCCTGTGCTCTGGTGGCACCCTTGCTGCTGCCCGTGGGTTATTGGGCTCTATTGATGCTTCTAATGATGCTTCCAGGTTTGACTGAGGGACAGGGGCCCTGTTCTTTATTCAGGGGCCGTCCTGTCCCTACCCATACCAGACCACCATGCTCCTGGGTGGTTTGAAACGTGTTAGGCTGCTGCAATCCTGCCTGCTCTTGGGGGGTTCCTAGTGACCCCTGGCCCTAGTGACCCTGGCCCGCAGAGGCGGGGAGGAGGTCAGCGCAGCAGACAGACCTCATGGCCCCGGCCACCGGCCCCCTCCCAAGCTGTGTCACTGTCAGGCTCTGCAGCCATCTTTCCCCCACTGGGACCCAGCCGAGCCTGGCTCCTGGCCCTCCTGGTGACAGTCTTTCCCTCCCAAGTGGCACGAGGCCCATCCCCAGAACAGTCCAGCTGGTCCTTCCTGCACTTCCAAAAGGCTATAACCGCATCTGGTTGTGTCTTTGCCACACCCACCGGCCAGCACCGCTGGGTCCCGTGGAGTCCCCACCTCTTCCGCACGGCGCTCCTCTCCCTGAATTCCACGGTGTCGAAGGGCATTGGCCGGGAATGTGACTGGGGCAGGGAAAACCTTGCAAAACCTGGATGAGCAAAGAAAGAGAAGCAGAGCCCCAGCCTCCCGTTACCGCGTGCAGAGGAGGGAGCAGCGGCGTCCTTCCCTGACGGGAGGGGCCCCACCTTCCAGGCCCCGCTGCTGGCCACCTTGCCTCCCAGACGATCCTGGTAAACGGTGGGCACGCCGGATCCAACCTGCGGGCATCCAGCAACCTGCTCGGTCCCCCCACAAACGAGGCCCCTCGGGTGCTCTGTAAGATGACCCCAGGGCCAGGCCACATTCCTGTGCATGCCCGCCGTCCGCCCAGGCCCTCTCTTCTGTGCTGACCTTGGCCTCCTCTGGGGAGGATACCAGGATGCAGAGACGATGAAGGAGGAAATGTCTCTGGACAAGGAGGTACAGGGGTACCCCCCCGCCCCCCAGACTCCCCTTCCTTCCCAGTTTAGGGGGAAGGTCTTCCCTCGGAGAGCAGGCTGGAAGGACACGGGGCCCGGGCAGGGGCTCTGGCTGGTGAGCTCTAAGGCAGGGCACCGCGGGGCCTCTGCTGGAGGAAGCAGAAGCCAAGTGGGAGGACTGCCTGGAGGGGGCGGATGTGGGGCCACCCTCCAGGTGGGGGCGGGGAAGCAGCGGGGAATGTGACCTTGCCTCAGAGGGCCAGCAGGGGGACAGCGGTCTCTAGTAGGGAGCTTGTATGCCCACGAGGCACCGCTGGATGCCAGGTTTCAAGGGCTGGAGGGCAGGGGAAGACGTCTTCAGTTGGAGTTTCTCAGTTTCCCAGAGTTTGGGAAACACAGAGGAGTCTCCGGATGTCACAAAAGTACCGGCCACATAAGACTTTTTGTTCCCTTTCATCCTGCTCAGCTGTGGACAGGTCAGCGAGGCTCACGAGGGGGCTGGGGGAGGGCAGAAGAGCAGTGGTGGGAGGGAGAGAGGACACCCACCACCCGCTGGGCACCCGTGTCCTGGGACCCGGCAAGGGAGTCGGTGTCCTTGGCTTCTCCTCGCTGCGAGCTGACCATCACCCTTCCCTGTCCCGAGCCTGCCGGTCCCTCCAGCGAGCGCCCCGTCATGCCCCGTGGAGCTCTGACGCGGGTCTTGGGGCTCACTCCCCGCGGGCCGCCGGTCAGCGACGGGTCAGCCGTCGGCCTGCGGGCCGTCTGTCCTGTCATCGTCATGCTTGGTGGCGTCCACGTGCGGGCAGACGTCTCGTCCTCGGGCCTCCTCTGCTCTCCACACGTGATCACTTCCTCTGACACACCCGTAACCACGCCGCTTCCAAGATCCTGTCTCGGCTTCCGCCGCCCCCGGCACGCATCCCTGGTTCAATCGCACCAGTTCTTCGGCCCTGGAAGGCGCCGCAGTCCTCAGCTCTGCGGCTTTCCCTCTACTGTGAACTCCGAGGGCCGCCGTGACAACAGCTCACTCACTCGAGCGCTCCTCTCCCCGCGTCATACTCAGCTCCTGCCTCCCTCCGCACCCGCAGCTGAGCCGCTGAACGTCCCTGGGGCCCCGCTGTGAATTTAGAGCCACCTGACGGGGCCGTCTTTGGAGACCAGCCACTTCTCACGTGCAGTGGGGAAGCGGTCTGGGGTCCTCGTTAGCCGTTCCGGGCAGTGCGGCACCCCGGCTGCCCTCGCTCAACCTCTGCTAGGAGGTACTGCCGGACACTCTGTGGCTACGCGCCGCTGGCCTCCCGGAGCTTCAGGGGACCCTGCAGGTTGCGGCGACGGCACTGAGCGCGGGCTGGACCACGCGGGGCCCAAGCGGTGAAGCATGACCTGTCAGTCTACTCCCCGGGAAGAAGCTGCGGTCGGTAAAACAGGTGCGGCCGCTGCAACATTGAGATGAAACAATGATGCCTTCCGGAAGGCCGCCTGGTGGCCACCATGGCTTCCGATTCCACGCGAGCGGGCCGGCGATCAGGCTGGGCTGTGGCTTCTCAGGGAGTCCGGCACAGGGAGGTCAGGGCTCCGCGCAGAAGCGGGAAGAGCCCGCAGCTCCTGGAGCCCCCACGTCTGCAGCGTGGCTTCTCACCACAGGAAGGCGACCAAGGCCTGCACCAGACCTACCATGTTTAAGTCCCAGCTGGCCGGTCCTCACCTGATTTCTTTCGACGTGGTGAAAGGTTTGCCGACGAAGTACATGCCTGAGGTTGATCCGGAGAAACTGTGGTTCCTGAAGAACTCTCAGTGCGAGAATTCCAGGGTTCAGAGGGTCCGTTCCGGACGCCCGGTCTTCCCGCAGTTCTCCCCTTCTAGAATGTTCCGTCTGCCCTCTCCTGCCTGTTTAGACCCACCCCACCCCCAAAACCCAGCTCAGAAGCGGCCTTTCCTGTGAGAACTTCTCTTCTTGGAACTTAACCGTTCTTCTTCCTGCTCGCTAGAATTTTGTGTTTATGCCTGATTTAGCATTTACCTGTGTGCTCTGCTGCGGAGAATTACTCCCTACCGGACTCCCAGCATTTAAGGGAGGGGCTGGGAATTCACTTTTGTTTAGGAACTTCTGCTCCCTCTCCCTCCAGGGCCCAGCATAGCACCTTCCTAAAATCGGGGCTATTTGCGGAGCCTTTAGAATGATTTTACATACAAAAGCTCCAGTAATCCTCGGAACAGCTCCAGGAAGGGGATGCTATTTTTGTCTCCATTTTACATACTCCTTGACCCAGCAATTCCATTTGTAAGAATTTATCCTCTAAATGTATTTGCACAGATGAAGCAGACCCTTGTACAAGGTTATTTATTCGGCACTAACTGTAAGGAAGAGCGGAAACCCAACTGGACCACTGGTGCAACAGATGAGGGCAAATCCGTACAATGGAAACGCCCATGGATCCCCAGTAAGGGCAGCTCAGCACAATCTGCACAGAATGTGTACATAAAGATATATTTGGGGGCGCCGGGGTGGCTTAGCTGGTTAAGCATCCGCCTTCGGCTCAGGTCATGATCTCAGAGCTCTGGGATCGACTCCCACATGGGGCTCCCTGCTCAGCGAGGCGTCCGCTTCTGCTTCTCCCTCTGCCTGCTGCTCCCTCTGTCAAATAAATAATTTTTTAAAAACCGATGAATTTTTAAGTGAAAAAATAAAAAATTGTGTAGATAGTATGTACGCTACCATTTCTGTACAAAATAATGTATTTGTGCACACATTTGCTTAATGCACATGGTTTATCTCTGGGAGAAAATACGAGCTGTGGAACAGCATTTGGTGTCTCTGGGCATGGGGACTTGTGTCAGGCTGCCTTCGGTGGGATGTGGCCCCCACACGTCCACCTTGGGAGTCATCCACATCCAGCATACCTCAGCCCCTTCCACGAGAGCAGCTCCTAGTGACAGGGGCTTAAATGCTTTATTTTTAAATCAATGGAGGTTGAGCTAGAGAAATTCACGTGAGAGAATAGTTCTGTTATTTAGCAAGATGCTAGAACTCCTTCTTTCTAACTAAAAGCCAAAATACGGAGCTGCTGCATCAGCCTGTTAAACCCACGAGACAGTGGTACGTTCTGTATTCACAGAAATTTCTGAAGGTAACCCTAGGAAGATGTTTCATTATGATCTCGAGAGGTCACGAACCTCCTGGATGTCTGTGGAGAGTGAACGGGGACCCGTTGAGTGCCCAGGGGACTCTTCCTTCCTGCCCTATGGTTCCTCTTGCCCTAAGGGGCCGGAGTCCACAGCTTCCCTGGAGGCGCTCCAGCTGGGCTGTCACCCTCCTGGGGCTTTAATGCACGGTGATCTCTCCTATTTTCCTCATTTCCCATCGCTTTGATGCTGCTCCATTGTCCCTCCTGTGGGTTGCCCTTTTTTGTTCTTTAGAATTTTAATTAATGTTGTTTAATTATACTTGGCCTCCTGGGGCCTTTAAAGCAGCAGATTCCATGAAGGGACTTGAAGAGCGAACTCCCCAGTCTTCTGCTCACCTGTTCTTAACAGCTTTGCAACCAGAGGCACAACTAATCATTTCCAAGACATCAATAATGCCAGAAGAAGGGACTTTTAGGGGGGAAAAAAGGCCGACAAATGACAAGCTTTTATCCTGTGGTCCCAGCCCTTAGGATGAAGTCATTCTGTGATTGGTATTAAACCGAATTCCGCATCTGATTAGTGATGTCCTTGGGACAGAGACCAACTAAATGCAGCCTTGGAGCAGGTGACACCTTCCTGGGAGGGTCACATTCAGCTGTGTCCATCAGAGCCGCTACCTAGGTCTTGCCTTTGTCCCTTAAAGGATGAACATGTGACCAGAGCATCACTCCCTGCGCTGCTCTGTGGGCCGTCAGC
Organism: Mustela nivalis; assembly: GCF_964662115.1. Classification (NCBI taxonomy): domain Eukaryota; kingdom Metazoa; phylum Chordata; class Mammalia; order Carnivora; family Mustelidae; genus Mustela; species Mustela nivalis. The sequence continues at coordinate 154,973,196 of NC_139025.1, forward strand.
CCCCTCCCCTCCAGGATGCGGAGCATGCGCTGAGAGCATCTGTGCTCTACTCCAGCCCCCCGGGACCTGCTGCCTGTCCTGACTGCCTGTAGTCACGGTCTGAGTCTGAGGGTCTCCTCGGCCCTCCTCCCCGCCCTCAGCCTCCGTGGTCTCTCCCACGCCATTGTTCCTCCTCAGATCTGACGTTCCTGTTCTCTAGACTGGACCCATCCGACCCTCTTCGTCCCTCTGCCTCCGTCCGGGCCCCAGCAGCTTCACAGCTGGCCTGCGCCAGTCACAGGTTCCTTGCCAAGCCCCTCTCTGCACATCCCCCCGCCGGGTATCCAAGCGCCTCCCCACGTGGAAGAGAAGTGCTGGTGAATAAAAGCACGGCCGTGACAAGTACTGCCACGGGAGATCCCTGCTTCTGTGGAAATAAACCAAGAGGCCTGAGTGGGGCCAGACAGAGGCCACTTATCCCGAACCTGCTGCCCTCGGCGGACACTGAAGGCCCGTAGAGCCTGCACAGCAGACGGAAGGGAAGACGGCGGGGCACCTCGCTAGAGGCTGTTGGCTCCAGGACACGGAGTGGACACGGAGTGGACATTCTCGGCAGTTGGTAGGGGTCCTGTTGGCGTTCTCCCGTTGGTCCTAAGTTGGAAGCAGGGCAGATTAGGAAGATTAGGAAGTTGTCCATTACCAGTCAGTCTGGGGGCATCTGGGGTGGATTGTGACAGAGGCTATGGTCAGATTTTCTGGACTGGTGGCTGCAGGCTGTGAGTCAGGGTTGTGGGTTAGTGTAGGGTCTGGCCACCTTCAGTGTGTACATTCAGTCGTCTCTTCTGAAAGTCACCATCATTTGACACATCTGAAAGTAGAGTATGCCTTACATTGTGCAACCTGTCGGCGGGGGTCAGGGCCGGCTGCCCCGGAATGTGCCACTGGGGCATGTTAGATTATCTCCGGCTGAAGACGATCGAGGCCCAACAGACCCCAAGGAGCTGCTGCCTCCCCCGTAAGGACTGAGTGAGTGGAGGTGGGGGCGGGGCTGTGCTGGGGAGAGGGATGGCTGGAGGTAACACTTGCACATCAGAAAACATACCTGCGCAGCGTGGCAAACACTTGCCCACCAGACGCGCTCTCCAGTCTTCCCGGGAGTGGTCTTCCTCTCCTTTGAAGCCAGGGCCCCCACCCCCTTCCCAGCTCGGCGTCAGCCCCAGCTGCCGGACTAGCATGGGGCCTCGTGTCCTTGTGCAGCTCCCCTACAGACAGAATTGAACTTTTCGTCTCTTGCAGATCTGTCTTCTGTCAGTCTAATTACTGGGCCCGCAAAAAGAATCTAGAAGGGAGAAAGGGAAAAGTCTTCCTCCCCTACAACGTCCTCAATTAACTGGCAAGATTCTTCTTTCTTTTCCTTTCTTTCTTTCTAGTTCGTAAAAGAATGGTGCATTTAATAATTCACAGCAGCTTAGGTTTGATGAGATACAATATCATGGGGGAAAACTGACACACTTCCCCTCTCAAGAGCTTGTAGTTCAGTGAAGGAGACGAGACACCCGGAAGGCGTCGGATCCTGGTACGCATGTTAGGCTCCCATGGTCCTTGATGAACGTGTTGGCTCAGACAAAGCCACGGGAGCCACGGACAAGAAGGACGACCCAGATCTGAGGCTCAAGGACAAGGAACTGAGTGGAAATAACCATGACTTAGAAAGAGCCTACTAAGGGCCAGACACTGTCCTAGATACAATACATGAATTGGCTTCCTTGTAACAGGTTGAATCTGGAGAACCACGAAAGGGTAGGCAAGAAGAGGCAAACTTTTAGGGGCAAATACCCGGGACAAAGTGATAAAGATTGTTCCCCCGCATTTGGAGGAGTCCAAAGAAAGGCTGTCCCCAAAGGACGGCTTAGGGACTTGATGGTGTGACGAGGCCTGACGTCCCCACTGCTCTTGTTGTTGGGCTGCTCTGTTGTCTTTAGTAGGACGCTTGTCCCTGTAGGGCTACCGGGTGGCTCCTGCAGCTCCAGGCTTCACATCCATGTTCAAGGCGGGGAACGTATGGCGAAGTAGTACCGTCTGCATCTGTTCTTTGGGAAAACCAAAGCTCACCCACGGCTTCTAGCAGATTCCCTTAATTTGCATCGTCTGGAGCTGGGAGACACGGCCGCCTCTTCCCTTTGCAGATGCTGGGAAGTCTTATGTTTGAGAATACGTGACAGGAGAGGAATTATGGGATTAGACCAAATTACCATCCGTCACCAGGGCTGGGGCACTGCTGTTGCAAACAGAATTGAGGTTCTGAGCCTGAGGGCCAGGAACATGGGAGGATGGCCGTTGTGCATGGCAGCTAAGAGGGAGCTCCCCTCTGTGCGGTTCGGGAGGGCACACGGCTTCTGCAGAAAGCATGGGAGACGACTTTAGCAGGAAGGAAAAACGGATGGCACTGATGGGTAGTGGGTTCGGAAAGGCGGCATTCCTGCAGCATTTTGAGAAGAGAGGGTCAGAAAGGAGAAGGGACATGGAGGAAAGCTCACTTACCTCCTCTGCTTGTGCACACTCAGCAAGGCTGGGGGGGGGTGGTTTTTTCCCCAGTCATTTAAAGGATACATTTGAAGCTGGAATTACCGTCCTAGGGTAAGCATTTGCCTTTGCATCTCCTACATGAGTCCCAGTGGTGCGGCCTTTTGAGGTCAACCTGGTGACATTTTACTGGGCAGGAGCACCTAGTCTGTTTACACCATTGACAGCTGATGATCTCCAGTTGGTAAAGATCATGACGTCTGAGAACTTCTGCCAAAGACCCTGAAGAGACAAAACAATCTTACAAAAGAAGAACGAAGTCGGAGGCACGCTCCTCCCTGATTTCAAACTACACTGCAAAGTTAAAGTAATCAAAACAGTGTGGTATCGACGGAGAAACAGAGCCATGGATCAATCAATGTACCAGATTAGAGAGCCCAGAAATAAGCTCACACTTATACAGGTAATTAATCAATCTTTGACAAAGGAGGCAAGAATATCCAATGGGGAGAAGCCAGACTCTCCAGTAAATGTTGTTGGGGGAACTGGGCAGCTACACACCAAGGAATGAAACTGGACCCCTTTCCTACACTAGACGCCAAGATGAACCAAAAATGGTTGAAAGACTTAAATATGAGACCCGGAATGATAAAGCTCCTAGAAGACAACGTGGGACGGGGGTGAATAAGCGGGACTACATCAAACTAAAAAGCTTCTGGACAGCAAAGGAGGCCATCAACCAAATGAGGAGGCGGACTACTGAACGGGAGAAGGGGTTTGCTGATCAGGTATCTGATAAGAGGGTGATATCCCAAATAGAGAAAGAGCTCATCCAACTGAATAGCAAACAACAAACGGTCCAGTTAAAAAAATGGACAGAGATCTGAGAAGACATGTTTCCCAAGAAGACATCCAGAGGGCCAAAGGTACCTGAAAAGATGCTCAAAATCACTCATCATCACAGAAATGCAAATCAAAGCCACAATGAGCTCTCCTCCCACACCGGTCAGGACAGCTAGAATAAAAAGACAAGGTAGTAACAAGTGTCGGCAAGGATGTGGAGGAAGAGGGGCCCCGTGCACTGCTGGTGGGAAGGCAAATTGGTGCAGCCCCTGTAGAAAACGGTCTGGGGGATCCTCAAGAAATTACAGATAGAAAGAGCGTAGGATCCGGTAATTCCACTGCTGGGTATTTACCGGAGGAAAACAAAAACACGACCTCAAAAAGATGTATGCTCCCCCGTGTTCATCAAAACATTGTTTGTAATACTCGAGATACCGGAAGAACCCAAGTGTCCACCGACGGATGAAGCGTGATAAGTAACGTGAAGTGGGACAAACCTGTGTGTGATGTGTGATGGTGCGTACCTACGTATAATGGAACAGTATTCAGCCATAGAAAAGAGATCATCCCATTTGTGTTACACGGAGCTTGCGGGCATCATGTTCGTTAAAACAAGTTAGGCAGATAAGGACAAATACCGTACAATCTCGCTTACATGGGGAATTTAAAACAAACAAGTAGAAAAACCAAGTTCATCGATCCTGAGGACAGACTGGTGGTCGCCAGAGGACGGAGGGTGTGGTTGAAAGGGGAGAAGGGGACCGGAAGGTCCACACGTCCGGCTGCGCAATGAATGAGTCATGGGGACGCACAGCACCGTGCATGAAGGTTTCTGTCTACTGTACCGTACACAGTTACTTCTGTAGTTGCACAGCGGTAACTAGCGTAGTGCACACTTCAAAGTCACTCTGAGATAGGTCTCAAAGTCCTCGTCACGAGAAAAAAGACCTGTAACGGCGTAGAGGGGTAGGTGTTCCCCGACTTACGTGGGGATCACTGCACAGATGTGCGCAGGTCGCATCGGTGTGTCGTATGTCTGAGACTAACGCAGTGTTCTATGTCAGTTATACTTCGACAATAAAAGTAAGTGGGTTTTAAAAAGATCAAAGAGTCGGTAAGAAGCCTGTAGTGCCCCCGGTAATATCAGATAAATTAGACAATCAAGACAAAAAGGATTTCAGGGATAAAGAGGTCCGGTTCATAACCACAGAAAGGTCAGTTCGCCAGGAAGACAAAAGTACCATAAACGGAGATTTGCCAACTACCAAAGCCTCGGAACATATAACAAAAATCGACAAAGTAGCTAACCGGCGATGTTAACACCCGCTCCAAGTAGATGGTATGACACCTAGAAGAAATGTCAGTAAATCATGGCTTTCGTCGGTATTTTCAGGGCTTCGTGATCAAGAATGGAAGGGCACGTTTTTCTACCCACCAGGATAGGCCAGTGTGTCAGGCCATTGAACGAGTCTCAATGACTTTAAAATAATTGAAATCATATAGATTACATTGTCTGACCACATGGAATTCACTAAAAACCAATGGCTATAATATTTTACATAACTCTCTACAGTATTTGGAAATATTGAGAAATGGAATACGCTTCTCAATAGTTCTGGGGGGCCACCTGGGTGGCTCAGTCACTTAAACTTCTGCCTTCAGCTCAGGTCATGATCTCAGGGTTCTTGGGATTGAGCCCCGCATCGGGCTCCCTGCTCAGCGGGGAGCCTGCTTCTCCCTCTCCCTCTGCCCCTCCCCCAGCTTGTGCTCTCTCTCTCTTGCCCATGCTCCCTCACATAAATAAATAAATAAAATCTTAAAAATAAATAAGTCTTGGGTTGAAGAAGAGATTAGAAGTCAGAACATGTGGGGTGTCTGGATGGCTCCGTTGGTTGGGCATCAGGCTCTCAATTCTGGCTCCGGTCGTGATCTCAGAGTTGTGGGATCGAGCCCCCATGCCAGCCTCCAGCGCTCAGGAGGAGTCTGTTTGAGGTCGTCTCTCCCTTTCCCTCTGCCCCTGCCCTGCTTGTGTGCAGGTGCACACGCACGCTCCCTCCCTCTCTCTTAAATAAATAGATCTAAAGAAAGGAAATAAAAAGTGTTTTGAGCAGTATTCTAGAAAAAAATCAAGTTAACGTATAGAAAATGGAGCTAAAGCAGTGCTTAGGAAAAATGCTGGTTTAACATTTGAAAATCCATCAATGTAATAGAGAACTATAATTGACAAGTTACATTTTTTAAACGGCCGAGTGGCAGCACCAGGAAGTAGGCTTGGAAAGTCCGAGAACTTGGAATCTGGGTGCGATTCAGGAGTTAGTGGGAACTCCTTGATGCTGTTGGCTGGGGAGACTGGGAGGTGGCACGCTTCCCAGCGGGAAGGGGTTCATCCAGTCCACCTGCAGCGTTTAGATGGCGCAGGCTTCTGTTTTAGACATGTGGCGGCCCAGGGGCAGTTCCCGTGGGGCCTCCTGGCGTCGCGTTCCATGTCTTCTCTGCTGCTCTGTTTCTGCTGCAAAACCGGGCAGGTGGCAACGTCCCATCTGGTCCATCAGAGGCTGATTGGGTGCCTCGGGGGGAGGGGAAGGCCGAGGGAAGGAGCGACAAGGTAAGGCAAAGCCGGGACAAACACATCCGGGGGACCAGCCAGTAAACCAAGCCAGAGAAGTGGACGGCACGTAAGTCACAGGCCTCAGCCAACGTCCGCGTCGGTGCTGGGGAGGGTGGGGGCCGGCCCACCGGGGAGGGCGCACCCTCTCGTAAGGGGCACTAACTAGCTGCTCAGACCCGCTGGCTGGTTGGATCTGGGAAAACGTGCCTCTGCATTGTGACTCTTTCCATTTCTTTAAAGAGACAGGAGCCCAGTTTTTATGTGAAGTTTTGGATTTTAAAATGTGGGCCTTGAATTTTAATATAAAACACTAGGTGAGGGAAAAAAAGCTATCTTTGGATCGGCTCCAGCCAGTCTCTCACTCTGATAAAGGAGCGTGTGAGTCAGCAGTCCTGCTCCCCACTGGCTCACTGCCCGGCCGCGGTCCCCAGGAGAGGTCCCTGGCTATGCATTCGGGGTGTCCTCCCGGGCCCCACAGCCCTCTCTGCCTGCAGCGCACACTCCATGGTAGCTCCCTCTTCAGTGGCCACGACTGAGCCTGGGGTCTGTACTGGTCTCCCCCATGGCCAGGTGCCAGGTCACCCCCAGAAGGTCACCGGGCCGGGCATGGCGCGCCAGGAACGGGGTTGCTTTCCCATCACGGCAGCCAGAGCAGCGCCCCGCCGCACCCCACACCTCCAGCTCAGAGCCGGAAGCCTCCGAAGGACGTAACCTGAAGACTTATTTGGGGGCTGCTCCTATCCCTTGGCCACCTGCAAACCTCCCCATCCGGGCCCCGCCAACCTGCTGCGGTGTAGGTGAGCGGGAGTCTGTCCCTTCCCAGGGCTGCGGAGAGGGGCTCCGCACGCGGATGGGTCCTCCACTTCACTCCTTCGTGGCTGGGGCCGTCTGGCTTCTCTGCTGTGTGTCATGACGAAAGGACGCCCTTTCTTCCGGACTCCCCACCGGCCACCAAAGACTCCGTATCCGCCAAAGGGAGATAAGCTCACGTGAAGTTGGCAGTGCTGGTAAAGGACCCTCTGTCGTCTCTAAGAGAATGGGGTAGTCCGGATTGCTGTGAAAGGATGGCCTGTCCCATGTGGCCTGTGTTCCCAGGGGAAGGGGAAGGCTACCAGGAGCAGGGAAGGGGCGTGGTGGGCCAGGCATGGAGGACTTTATTGCTCTAGGATGCAGCGACCTGGAAGGTTCCTCAGCTGACGCTGCGCAGACCGCCCGGAGCAACAGCAGGACGGGCGAGGGTCTCTCAGAGATGCAGTAGGACATATCCGTGGAGACCAAGGCACAGACCCAAGCCAGGGATCCTGCTTCCCTGGGGCAGAGGAGCAAGAGAACCGAGCCCACCAGGCAGAAGTTGGCCACGTAAGCAGGGTCAGCAAAGGAGACCCAGGTCAAGAGCGAGTGGACAGCATGCTCATCACCCGAGGGGGTACTGAGGGCTTCTGGATGTCGTTCCAAGGCAGGCTGGGTCCTGCAGGCCGGGCCGTGGATGAGCCCTCGGGGCTTCTGTGGGTGGGAGTGGGGAGCGAACGACAGCCAGGCAGCCCAGGGTTCCGTCTCTTCCAGCTTTGATCATGAAACTCGTGTCGAGCAAACTGACCATCAGACCCAGACCTTTGAAAGTTCCATTTCTTTTCTAGGCAACGCAAGGGCTTTGGCTGGTGGCAGTGCGCTTTAGTTCAGGAGGAGCTGAGGGCTGTCGGTCCTGCCTCTCTCCCAACATTCACCACCCAGGATTCTGACCCAACTCCCAGTGAAATCATGTCCTTTCCAGGGACTCCTCCCGTCACGGACTTCCTCACCACCCCTTCCCCTCTTTCCCCATGGCTCCTCCTCCAGGCCAGGTCAGCTGGGAGCTGGTTCCCAAGACTGCAGAGGAAGGTGGTGGAGCCACGGTGAGCCGAGAGCCATCGGGGGCCAGACCCAGCCTCCTGCTGCCTTTGTAAGTGAAGGTTAAATGGGCACAGCCTGTCGCGCTCGTGTCAGACAAAAGCAGAGCTGTGTATTTGTAACAAAGACGACGTGGTCCTCAGAGTCTAGACTACTACTGGGAGGCACTTGACAGAGAGATGTGTCGCCCCCTATGGTAGAGTCGTCTGGGGTTGGCACCGAGCACGCCTGGCTTCGGCTCCTGCCTCTGGGGCTTACCGGCCGGGGCGTTGAGGGAGCCGCTCTGAACCTCGGTCTCCTCTTCTGTGGCTTGGGGATAATCACCCCTCCAAACCTGGCTTATGAAGACTGCGGTGGATAATGAACACGGAAGCCCTTTGCGGTCTGCAGATGAGGGCTGCTGTTTCCCCCTTCCTCTGAGCCTTCAGGATTGCTCCAGTTCCTTAATTTTATCTTCTTTGGTTATTCTGGGACTAGAGCTATTAAAACCTGCAATTTGCAGGCAGGACTAATGCTAATTTTCTAGTCAGCCTACCTTCCTGTAGGCTGTCAAATGACAAGGGTGTTTTTAAATAAGCATGAATTATATAAAAGAATTAGTTCATGAATGAAGCTCACAGTCATATATTTTAGTCCAAGAGTTAAAAAAAAAAAATTCCAATTTATGTATCCTCTCTATTGAGCGGAGAAATTGCACCTGAATGGTAACTATATTTAGATCCCCCATGCCACCTTCTTTGGTCAAATATTCTCTTTGGTCAGGGCAGCAATTTTGTGCGTGCGTTTGGGAGGAGAGGTTCCAAGGGCTCATAGGAGGTCGTGCTGCCGGGATCATTCCCCAGGCGCTGGGCTTGCCGGCTGCTCAGGGCTGAGCTGCTGAATAGTAGGAAGAGGAAACCCGATATGGTGGTGTAGGGAGCAAATAGTCCAGATTACGGGGTGCAGAGAATGTCATGTATATTGGCTTGGTTTCGAGCACAGCTTCTCCCCCCCTGGACCGAGGAATCTGCTGGGACAGCAAGAATTGCTGAGTTTGCAAACGGGTGTGTCTTGGGCTGCATAAAGCCTAGAGACTTGCTCTGTTTGGCTTACTTGATGGTGTGATGCATTTTTTAAAGAATATTCGTTGTATGTCTTCAGTCGGATATGTTTGCTCCAGCCCAGCTTCTGCCCTCCCGTCTCCCTAATGTGTTGTGCAGAGCTGCGGGACCCCTATTTGATTGGGGCACGCAACACCTCGCTGAGCTGTGGTCGTCTTTGCTCATCGTCAGATCAGCTATAGCGTCGCAGCCCCCTTGGTTCCAGTGAAGCCCCCATTCTTGGGGGAGGAGGTTTGTTTAAACCAGATGAGGACTCAGGTGTCCAGATCAGGGGACGGAGGCTCAGGGCAGGGTTGTAATATACCCACAGGAAACCGGAGTGTGTCCGGAAGCCCACGGAAGCCCAAACAGCCAGAAGGAGCAACAAGATAGGAGGGAATGGTGGGACCTCCTCGGTGGACCCGCTACCAGCCCCCAAGACTCGAGGGCACCGGCCTGGGGCAGTAGCCTTGTTTCTAGGTCCCACCCACTGCTGGATCAGCCCTGCTAACTCCTGTGAGGCTTGGCCAGGATTTGCTTTGAACTCAGCAGGGCTCACGCTGTGCCCTCAGTCGAAGGGCTGGAGGTCTGCAGATGCTGGGGACAGAAGGGTTGCCTTGCACGTTGTGCGTTCTGCAGTTTCCTGCTCTCGCCTCTCACGTGGCAAGGACCCGAACTGAGTGCGTGTGGAAGTGTGTCAGTTCATGTACAGCAGGGGGGCAACAGGCGTGATCAGCATTTGCAGACTTGCTGCGGCTCTGGCCTTAAAACCCTTTGCACCATTAGAGGTAGTGAACATCTTTTTTGCTCCTGATTTTATTAGGAAAGTGATAAATGCAGGAGTTCATAACCCTTTTCTCATGCCCTGGACCTCTTCTCTGAATTAAGACGTAAAATGCATAAAATGCATAGAAGGCCAAAGGAAACCAAGTGCTTAAATAGTTACTGAAATATTACTACCCCATGTTAAATAGCAAGATATAGTGGCAGGTCCAATAAATGGCATAATTTTAAGGCAATGAGAAGAGTAAAAAATATTTTCAGATGCCAGCAACACTGTAACAACTGTATTGGCAAGAAGATTGTAGGTAATTCTAACCCTCCTGTGGTTTATTACCTATAGCCATGACTGGAGGAAAAGCTGTGTTTCTTTTGGAGTTTAGTGAAAATAAATACGTAATTTTTTAATGCAGCTAATACATAGATTAGCAAATATGGTTAGAATCCTTGCTGGTGATTCTACATTAAGTAATTTGCTGGTTTTAGGCTGAGGTGTGTATTCTATTGTGCTCAGGAAATACTCCCCAAATTTTATTTTATATTTATAGTCGATACTGAATTTTACTAAGTTATTTAATTTCAAGATATAGTTGGTTTTTCTCAGATTAAAAAGAAAAAACTGTTTGACAACTCACTCCAAGGATGATTTTTATTAATTATTTTTATTAACATATAATGTATTATTTGCCCCAGGGGTACAGGTCTGTGAGTTGTGAGGTTTACACACTTCACAGCACTCACCATAGCACATACCCTCCCCAATGTCCATAACCCCGCCACCGTGTCCACACCCCCCTCCCCCAGCAACCCTCAGTCTGTTTTGTAAGATTAAGAGTCTCTTATGGTTTGTCTCCCTCCCAATCCCATCTTGTTTCATTTTTTTCCTTCCCTACCCCCCAAGCCCCCTGCCCTGCCTCTCAAATTTCTCATGTCAGAGAGATCATATAATAATTGTCTTTCTCTGACTAACTTATTTCACTCAGCATAATACCCTCTAGTTCCATCCTTGTCATTGCAATTGGCAAGATTTCATTTTTGATGGCTGCATAGTATTCTTGTGTGTGTGTGTGTGTGTATGTGTGTGTGTGTGTGTGTGTGTGTATACATACACATACCACATCTTCTTTATCCATTCATCTGTTGATGGACATCTAGGTTCCTTCCATAGTTTGGCTATTGTGGACATTGCTGCTATAAACATTCTGGTACACGTGCCCCTTCAGATCACTACATTTTTATCTTTAGGGTAAATACCCAGTAGTGCAATTGCTGGGTCATAAGGTAGCTCTATTTTCAACTTTTTGAGGAACCTCCATGCTGTTTTCCAGAGTGGCTGCACCAGCTTGCATTCCCACCAACAGTGCAGGAGGGTTCCCCTTTCTCCGCATCCTCGCCAGCATCTGTCATTTCCTGACTTGTTAATTTTAGCCATTCTGACTGGTGTGAGGTGGGATCTCACTGTGGTTTTGATTTGTCTTTCCCTGATGCCGAGTGAGGTGGAGCACTTTTTCATGTGTCTGTTGGCCGTCTGGATGTCATCTGGAAGGATGATTTTGAAGGTAGTCTTAGTGTGAAAATACCTTCTGATATTTTGTAAGTTTGATGAAGCTTTTATTTATTTATTTATTTATTTATTCTGCCTTTAAAATCAGAATAAATTAGGTTTACTTTGTTTGACATGAAAATATTACTTATTGGTTCTCGTCATTCTGATGCCTTTTTTTTTTTTTTTTTTTTTTTTTAAGGAGGCTTGTTTTTCATCCTTGGAAGCCCCTGGATATTGTTATATGTATCTGTGTGTGTCCTTTAGTTTTATCACAATATGTCTACCTTTTTCCCTCTTTTTATTGACTCTGTAGACCCTCTAAGAGCCATTTAAATTGAGAATTTACATAGCTCTTGAATTCTGGGAAAATTTTGAGCCATTAGATTTTCAGATATGTCCTGTCGTCCGTTTGTATGTTTCTCCCCCTTTCGGGCAACTTTGATATGATTGCGACAATTTTTAAATTCGAATTCAATGTAATAAACATATATTAGATCGTTATTCGTTTCAGAGGTGATTGGGTGACTCCTCCGTTTCATGCGACACCCAGTGCTCACGACGTCACCCGCCTTCGTGATGCCCATCCCCCTCCCAGCTCCCCTCCAGAAACCCTCAGTTTGTTTCCTGGAGTTAAGGGTTTCTTATGGCTTGTCTCCCTCTTTGTCTTTGTCTTAATTTCCTTCCCTTCCCCTATGTTCATCGGTTTTGTTTCTTGAATTCCACATATGGCTGATATCATACCGTATCTGTCTTTCTCTGACAGACTTATTTTGCTCAGCACAATCCCCTCTGGCTGCAACCGCATCATTGAAAAGGGCAATATTCCCTTCTTCTGGGTGGCTGAGTAATATTCCACTGTGTGTATGGTCGCGGCCTGTGTGCTGCTCTAGGATTCTGGTGGATTCCTGCCTCACACTGAGTTTTTTCACCCATTTTGAGTTTATATTAGTGTAGGGTGTAAAAAAGGGGTCCAGTGTCATTCTTCTGCCCAGCTTTCCCAGCACCATTTGTTGAAGAGGCTGTCTTTCTTCCACTGGACATTCTTTCCTGCTTTGTTGAAGATTAGTTGACCATAGAGTTGAGGGTCCATTTCTGGGCTCTCTGTTCTGTTCAGTTGATCTATGTGTCTGGTTTTGTGCCAGTACCATGCTGTCTTGATGATGACAGCTTTGTAATAGAGCTTGAAGTCTGGAATTGTGATGCCACCAGCTTTAGTTTTCTTTTTCAACATTTCTTTGGTGATGCGGGGTCTTTTCTGCTTCCATACATATTTTAGGATGCTTTGTTCCAGCTCTGTGAGGAACGTTGATGGCGTTCTGGTAGGGATTGCATTGAAGGTGTGGATTGCTCAGGGCAACTTGGACATTTTAACAATCTCGTTCTTCCAATCCATGAGCATGGGATGTTTTTCCATTTCTTGACCAACACTTTTATTTTTATCCCCCATACCTGTGGTGGTTTTAAAGACATAGCTCCAAAACTCTTTGGCACCAAGAGCTGGGGTCTGTGCTCATCCATTTGAACCTGCTCTCAGGAATGGCTTGCCCAGCAGAATGCAGTGAGTGAGGCTGTGGGACCCCTTGGTGGCTCCATCAGTTAAGTGTCCAAGACTCTTGGTTTCAGCTCTGGCCATGATCTCAGGGTCCCGAGATCAACCCCTGCATCAGGCTCTGCACTGAGCATGGAGCCTACTTAAGATTCTCTCTCTCTCCCTCTGCCCCTCCGGCTCATGCTTTCTGTCTCTCTGAAAAAGAGAGTGATGCCATACCACTTCCAGATTGACACCTGAGAACACTGAGGTTTAGGCCCTTTTATCTCTTTCTTGTCATTGTGGGGGATTGAAAGAATTGATGTTAACAGAGCGTTCTATGTGCATGTTCGATGTTAATCGGAAGTCTCTTCTTGGTTTGATTTTCCTTTTAATCTTTATAATAATTATTATCATTTTTGTTTCAAACTTTTACTTTCCATTTTGCCTGTGTTAAGTCTTTTTAGCAGTGTGTAGTTGGAGTAAAAAGTCCAGTTGATAGTCTCTGAGGTACATGTATGCATCTAAGTATTTTACATTTACTTTTGTTTTTATACATTTGTACATTGCACATTTGTACATTTTTATACATTGTACATTATAAATATACATTTATTTATTCTCTCATTTTCTGTTTTCTGTATCCATGATTTATTTATTTCTCCTTTTCTATTTTTTCTGGAGTAGTAAGCTTTTCTTTGCCCATAACCTCTCTCCTCCTTTTTCTCCCTTCTGCTAATGTGTAAATTACGACTTCTATTTCTTTTTCCTTTTATTATACTTTTTGCTTATGTACAAAACTGATTTTTCTCAATGTTTAAGATATATAACTTTACACGTTCCATTACCTTTTGATAATATTAACCATACTTTCCTTAGAGTCTTTTTTTTTTTTAGAAGATTGCTTTAGAATCTTAAAATTGGAAGGACTGGATTATTCTGTAAGCTGTGCTTAATGTCCGTCTTTCAGGATGTCAGTCGTCCTCAGAAGCCTTGCAGATTTTGTGTGTGACTCATGGGAAGGCACCTGCTCCTGGGGAGGAACCATCCCCGGCCCTTTCTGTCTTTATTGTCCTACTCTTGCTTCTTTATGTCTAGAAGGTTCATAGTGGAACTGGCCCACTCCACCAGACCCACTCAGCTCTGGAGTTCAAAATGGTCTTGAGTTGGAACCTTGAGGTGCTTGCCCACGGGGCATTTCAGATCCAAATCCTAAGCCAGCGGGTAGCCTGGCCCAGGCCCTGCCTGCGTAGATGTCCCTAATCCCTTCCGCTACTCGGGCAACAGCCTAATGCAGGAGACAGCCAGGGGGTGAGCTCCTGTGAGTCCCTGCTCCTGAGTGAGGGAGCCCAGCTCAGCTCCTTCTCACTTCTGACTGCACACGCCCAGCGCGGAGTCGGTGCCTGCTGAAGGTAAGGAGGGCACCTCTATCTGTCATGGCCCTGGAGCCCAGAGGCTCCACAGCTCTGGCTGGCCCAAGACCATGCACTGAGAACATTTAATTACATTTCCAGTTCCCCGAGATGCCGAGGACTCTTGTTTGAATATAACTATGATGAAGATTGATCATGACCTTGGTTTGGAGCGGAGGATTGTGTTTTGTCTTAAAATGCGAACTGGCAGCCCCATCTGAAACAGAGTTGAAACGTGTACATTTTCATACTCTTTGACCAAGCAATGAAAAGTTTAGGAATTTATCCTGAGGACACAAATGGGTAATGTGTGTGTAATAATGTTCATTACAGTATTTTACAACTGTAGTGAAAAGCTGTAGGCGACTCAAATATTCGTCAATAAGGGATTTGATAATTGATGGTATATTAATAAATTCTGACAGAGCAATGCAGTGGAATGAACCCCCAGCTTTGAGAGAAGCTGCTTTGTAATTTGCAAAGCATTGGCCCTTGAGGTTTTTAAAAATAAAAGACCCATAGATGATTCTAATTTGCCTACAGGATTAAGAATCATGGATAGGAGAGTGTCCGATATTCTGGGAAGTAGATTAATTTTAATTCCAGGATCACAGTCTGCACGGGGACCTCCTAACCAAGGATTGTCCTGCTGTCGCCCACAGGCTGCCGCCTGCTTCCGCTGGCCTGTCAGCTAGGAACATAGCTTGCATTTTGCGATGGTTCAAAGGAAAAAAGGCAAAAGGAGAACCATATTTCATGATGTGTGAAAATCACATGACATTCCAATAACGGAGCTCAGCCGCACTCCTTCATCCATGTCCCGTTGGCGCTGCGGCGACCGGGGGGGCCTGTGGCCCACGGACCTTGACGTACTGACTCTCTGATCCTCCGTGCGGCCTGGGGGAGTGCTGCGGGGGCGGGGGAGCTGCCTCTGTTCTGAACTAGCTCTCAGTCTTGCTGCCGACTGCACAGTGGCCGTTCAGTCCCTGGTGCTGGTGCATGCACGCGTGTGTGTGTGAGTGTGCGCGTGTGAGTGTGTGTGCGCGCGTGTGCATGTATGTGTATGTGCACGCGTGTGTGTGTGCGTGTGCATGTGCGCGTGTGAGTGTGTATGCACGTGTGAGTGTGTGCGCACGTGTGTGAGAGCATGTATGTGTGTGTGTGCGTGTGCATGTGTGTGTGTGTGCAGGGAGAAGGTCATTCTCCCTCACTCTGCAGCTGGAAACTGGTCGTCCTGCTGTGAACTGTGAAGTCAGGTCTGTTTCTTCTTACGCCTCCAGATACAGGGTAGATCAGCCCAAAGCATGAGTTTGAAGGGGAAGGCTGTGCCGCCCGCTGGGTAGGCCGAGCCGCCCGCGGTACCTGGGGAAAGGGCTTTGAAGTTTGCAGGAGCAGCCCAGCAGGCTCCTTCCAGCTCCATGAGCAGAAACTGCCCAAAGCCTTGCCTGGGAGGGAGAGTTCTGGAACTGCCGCCCTCGAGCTGCTCTTGATCTCGAGCTCGGGTCTCACTCGCTCTGCCCGCTGGCTTTGTCTCCGTGACGCTGGAACCCTGCTGGTGGCCTTGGAGGCTGAGCCCCGCGGCCCCTCCTTCACCGGGTCCCGGCTCCCCCTGCGCTCTCTCCTTGCTCAGGCCACCCGTTTGGTTCCCTGCCTGCTTCACCTCTACCCTGGCCCTAAGGCACCTCACTGCCCGCCTGGTATCAGGGTCCCACGCGGCTTGCGTGTCCTTGAGTGGAAAGCTGAACCCTGGAGGCTGACAGATCGTCACACCTGGGATGTCTTCGATCGCTCAGACAGAAGAGGGCCGCAGCCGAGGCCCAGATCGATGTTGCTGAGGAATTGAATTTGATCAGGAGCAGAAGTGCAGGTGGAAAACATTGTGTAGCACGCACCCAGGGACACCAGCAGGACCCCTGGCACCGTTGTCAGGGAGCAGTGTCTGAGGGCTGAGATGCACAGTCTGGGGCGCTGGGAGGCTGAGAGAGGGCGGGGCGGGGACAGGAAGCCTTTGCCGGGGAGGTAGCTGGGTGGAGCGGGAGGAGTCTGGAGTGTGCTGTGCCCGTCCCCACCAAGGTCTTCCAGGGGCAGCGTCCCCTAGCCCCAGGGCCCCTTTGGGGCTGAGCACAGCGACTGGTGTCCACTGTCCTCCCCCCACAACTAGCCTCTTGCCTCTGTCCCGCTCCCGCACTGACCTGTCACCATCGTGGCTCCCTCAGAGCCTGGACTCTGGGGCTGGCCCTGACACGCAGGGAGGCCCGGTGTCCATCATTCACGCCACACGGGAAGGAACCAGAAATGACATTATTTGGTGTCTGTGGCCTCTTTTGTGCAGAGGTCAAGAGAAAGACATTTTTACCTCATCTGCTTCTGCTACAGGGGATTCAGATGTCCCTGCGTCCTCATAAAGCTGGATCAAGGATCCCTCAAGGAGCACATGCAGACCCGACGGTCACTGACTGGAACCAAGACCGGACGGCATGCAACAGGGACTGTGGGCTCTAGCTGGTTACGGAACCTCGTCTCCTATTGCTGCCTCACGTGCCTCCCGGATTCAGGGGTCCAGGTGAGCCCCCGTGTGTCTGTGCCATGCAGAGGCCACTGATGTCTGCACACTGTCCCTGCTGGCATGTCTCGTAGGACGTTGCACACGGAGAACGTCCTGGACAGGCTCTGAGCTCCTTGAGAATGGGACCTCACTTCCACCTCACCCTCCAGTGTGGTGCGATACACAGTTTTCTGGGGCAGCAGGTCTGGGGTGGGGAGGACACGCCGCATGTCTCATCAGCTCCTAAGTCACGCCGGAGCCGCTGGCCCAGGGGCCCCACTCTGGGAAGCAAAGCTTCAGGGCCTCACTTCCAATCTCATTCAGTGCTTGTCAAATGCACATGTGTTCTGGAATCCAATATCACGTATAAAAACTCTCTGAACACCATAAAACATTTATGAACATAATAAAACCAGATGTGGCTACTGATTATTAAATCTTTTTTAATAAATAGATATGCTGCTCTGATTTTGACTACTAGAATAGCCTGCTGAAAAGTGAGAGCTATGGACTAGTTATCTACATGGATTGAAAAAAAAAAAAAACAGAACAAAACTGGCTGGCTTTTCTTTTCTCTATTTCCATTAGCTGATCGAATTGGCATCAGAGGATGTAATTAATGTAGATGTATTGGTATGTATTTGGACACTGGCATTTCATCTCTTTTCAATTTAAAAAATGCTATCCCCTCTAAAATCAATCCAAAGTTAATCCACTTCAAGGAATAAGGAAAGCAGGGGTGAGCCCTCAGCTGTGATGGGAGCCCGCACAGTCATTAATGAACTCCAGGCTGAACCACCCAGGAGTTTAAAGTCCGCACAGAGGTCCCTACTTGCTGCTGGGGTTACTGACGTACCAACCACACAGCACAAGGCTCTGAATAGAAAAGATCACCCCTCACTTCTTCTTGCTCCCCCATCTAGAGCCTGTGAGGCTGCCCAGATCCAAACCGAAGGCTCCCAGACCCACCATTGTGTTCTAGGGAGAACCTGGCATTTTCTCATTTGGTTGATGCTTCTGGCGTGGGTTGGCACCTAGTTCAGTGGAATCGTGCAAATTGTACCCAATGGGAAGATCCTAGGGACAAAATTTGGTCCTGCCCTACCTGTAGGAAAGGGTTGTGTGAACACAAGCAGGCTCCAGTGGGCAGAACTCTGGCTGGATGGTGAATGCTGTGAGCTCTGGGGTTGGAGTCCTGGGATTGACATCCTGGCTCTGGCACTGGCCGCAGATGAGCCATTCCAACATTCTCTCCCTTGTGTGTCGAGCAGGACCCCTGTGAGTGCCTACCAGAGAGAGGGTGGGGGGTGGTGACTGGAATCACCCATATTAACCTGCTCGGTGCAGGGCCTGGCATAGCAGACGCTCAGCAAGCACTGAGTACTTTCATGACTATTCGGATTTTGGCTGCGTAGGTGGACGTCTTTGATGGGCCACAAGCCGCGGCCTGCCAGGAGCTGAATTAATCAGGACGCTTCCAGCAAATAGCAGAAAACATCTGTAATGAAGACATTTCTCATGTCACCTCCTGAGAAGAGGAACTGAGGATAGGCCCCAGGGTGACGTGAGGCTGCATCCTGGCGTTGCTGCCAAAGAAACAGCTCTTCTCTGCCAACCCAGCGGGTGGCCTGATCCCGAAGCTGGCTCCCCGTGTGGGTGCAAGACAGCGGCCGTGCGGGACGGCATATACCCTACCTTGTTCACACTGGGCCATGGAGTTTGAGAGTCTCTCCCTGGACCTTCGGGCATGCGTGCTTCCCTGTGGTGTGATCAGGCTAGCCAGGGTCCCCTGTTGCCCTTAGCCTGTCTGCTAAGGGGCGGACACATTCCTGACCCTGGACCAGGAACCCCAAGGTCGCCCAGATCTAGAAGCGCATGCAGAAATTGTAACATTCGGATTCCCAGGCAGGCCCTGCTGTGTGAGTCCCTGCCGGCGGGGCCCAAGCACGCACATGTCAAAGATCACCGTAAATTATGTGGCTGGTCCAGGAGCTGCTCCAGAGCCGAGCCCGAGACCGACGTCAGGCGAGGAGGAGGACACCAGCACGGAGCCACATTCTGCCGAAGGCAGCCCTGTACCCTCTGCAGGGCTGGAGAGGCCAAGGGCCTGGGGTCCAGACGGGGACCCCCGGACAGTGGGCAGTGTGGCCGTCCTGGAAGGCCCTGCACTCACACATGCACGCACTCGCTCACTCATTCACTCGGGGTCTTTCATGGGACACTCCCTAAGGCCTGGTTCCACGTGGGCCGGCAGGCTTCCCGCAGCAAGTAAGTCCCCAGGAGCCGCAGACGGGCTGGGGCCGGGCAGACACATGCGAAGGAAGAGGGGACAGAAGGGTCCGCGTGTCTGGAGTATGAGGGTAACCAGCGCGTGGGAGTGGGGGCCCGCGGGGAGGGCACCTGCGCACTCTCTGCGGACCCACGGAGCCTTCCCTGGAAGGGAAGTCCCCAGGTCAGCGAGGCCGGAGCACCAAGGCCAGCAGTTTCGCCGCCCCCCCCCCGGGAGGGTCCTCCCCGAGGCCTCGCAGCCTGGCGATGGCTGGGGGGAGACAGGTGCGGGAGTGGGAGTGCTCGGGGCCCGCGTGGCTGTGTGCGCCCGACTGCTGGTAAGGATTTGCGCGCAGCGTCGGGCCTGGCCTACTTTCACACTGACTCATGTGCGGAGGACGCCTCGGAGAAAGAGCCCAGATGTGTATTCAAGACAGTGCTCATTCACCTCCAGTCTGAAGGTGTCCTCCCAGAGACAGACGCCCAGCACCACCGAGGGCGTCGCCGCGGCGGGAAGAATTATGACACCGTATGGCTCCTGAATGCCGGATTTCCCCGGAGGGCTCCCACGCAGCTGATCTCATTCGGCGTCTGGAATCGGGTGATGTCTGGCGGTCCGAAGCTCAGACGCGCTCCGCCTGGCCCGTCTGGCGCTCGTGTTTGCGCCTCGCTGCAGGGGGATGGTCCGTCCCCTCCCCGGCCGGCCTGTCCGCCCACACCGCTGCCGGCCTCTTCCTGATTGTTGCTGTTTTGCTTTAAAATAACTTCCCGAAGCCGTCAGCCAGACAGTCTGTTTCTAGCGTTGTCTCCTCGGCTGATTTCCCCTGACAGTTTCGATACCTTGTCGACTTCATCCCGGGCCAGAGCTCTATGAACCGGGGATATATTTAATGTGAAAAGAGACTCGGCTTTTGCTAGACACGAGAGTTCAGCTCATGATGTTGGACAAGAGAGAAAGGAAGGAACAGCTGCCTTGCATCCTCTGAACACCCCCTTTCCTCGAAGGCACGTGGACCTGTTTTCTCTGCAGCTTCCAAGTCTCCCGAGAGACGACTTGATGACCTCTCAGCGGGTGCACGCCTCCCCGTGTGACGCCGTTCAGGGCACGCATGTCAGCCCATCTGGCTTCGTTCACTGCAGGAACTAGGGCACAGGCTCAGGAGGCTTCTGGGTGGAGACTTCCCTCCACACTGTTGGCATCTGCGAAATGCCAGGTGGACCATTTGTCGGGCGCAGGTCCAGCAGCTCCACCTCAGGAAGCTGGGGATTTGGAGGGGCCGAAGTGGGGCAGTCCTGGGTCGAGACCCCAGCCACCTACTAGTGAGCTGTGTGATGCTAGGTGCCTCATGCAACCTCTCTGAGCCTCTGTGTAAGATTCCAATCATCATCGACTTTCTCTCTGGATCACAGGCGCCCGGTGCCTGGATGCTTGTAGGGTCCAGAGAGCAATGAATAAGGATGTGTGCCGGTTCTCCCAGACCAGAACCTGTATATGGGGGCGCGAGGGAGGCTCCCGCTCCGTTGTTTCCTGGCTGGGGTTCTTCTGGTCGTGATGCTGCGTGATGAAAAGGCAGACCCCGTGCTGGTTGTAGATAACCCACAAGGGATTACCTGTTGATTACCTGCTGTGACCCACAAGGAGTCTGCTGTTCTGGGTGAGTCTCTGGGCCAGCGTGTGTTTGCAAGAACATAGTAGTTCTGCCGTTATGACTTCAGCTCCCCTGGGGTCGGGGGCCGGGGAGGGACCAGGAAATACCCTTGAGAAGCCTCCCAGTGCTGCGGACCCAGGTTGATGAGCTCCACACCCCTCTGTCCTATTCTGAAATGCTGGTGGTGGTGGGGGCACCACATTCTAAACAGCCACATTTGGGGCCTGCCCTGTCCTTCCTCGATGGACCCCAGCGGGAAAATAAGGCCAGATATTTGCATCCTCGTAGCCCTTGGAGAAGCCGACTTCAGGAGCCAGGGCGGTCTGTGTGTGTGTGTGTGTGTGTGTCTGTGTAACCCCAGTCTCTCCGTTCCTCGTATCTCTAAAATACACACGGTTGGGGAATGTCTTCTACTGTCCACGTTTCTCATCCTGAACGGTAATGACGCTGAAGGCCCCGGTGGGCAGTGTGTGAAGTTCGCTGACAGAACGGCTGTGACCACTGAGCACAGAGCAGAGCAGACCAGATGCTGTCGTCGGGGAGGGTACAGACCGTCAGCTTCATCAGAGGTCTCAGGTGCGGGGTCTGGAAGTCCCCAGGGAGGCCGTTGGTTTCTGGGGATCAAGCGGTCACTTTCCTGGGCGCATATTTCCAGCCGCCGACCAGCTTGGTCCTCACTCCGCGTGAGTGAGCCCTGCTGCTCCCCAGCTGGGGGCTCCTCCCCGCCTCTCCCTCCCAGTGCCAGCTCTGCAAACTTGGGGTCCAGGGGTGGCTCTGGTCCGAACACTGTTGCTTGCCAAGTGCGATGATGCATCTTTTAAAAGAAGCAACAGGTTTTACATTGAAAAATGCATAGTTTGGGGTTGTTTGGCCACATCTGGCCCCCGTGGCAGCTCGTGGCCGGAGCCCTACACACCTTCAGACGGGGACGTGCTTCCCACGTGCACACGGGTCTAGCCGCGCCGCCACGAACCTCAACGTCGGAGCCCAAGTGTAAAATGCTGTTCCAGCTCCGCGCAAGTCTGGGAAGAACATCGGGAGGCCGCGAGGGCCGGACAGTGGGCAGAGGGGCCAGCGGAGCCGGCAAAGGCAAGAAGAGAGGGAATCACAGCATTCCTGTAAGTAGTGAGCAGACGGCAGGACAGCGAATTCAAGATGGGGAGGAAGAGGGTGAGGCGTGTTTCCGGAAGGCCACAGGGAGGACGCTTCAAGGTGATCAGAGGAAGATGCTGAAGGGAGACGCCACATAGCAGAGACCTGCGGAGAGGGTCGAGGCAGACGGACGTACTGGCACTGGACAGCGGTGTTCGAGGTTCTGACAGATGCTAACCGCACCTGTGAAGCCTCAGTCCACGCCTTGCGACACCGGCTCACGTTCGAAGCTTCTGTATCCGCCGTTCCCTCTGGCCTGAGACGCCGATCCAACGATGGCCTGACACGGGCGGATTGCACACGGGGACGTTAGGGAAATCCACCCCCCGCCCCCCCGTGGCGAGTCGAGGCCGACCTGACCGGCCTGTCAGGGGAAGACGAGTGCGTCCTGCCCGTGAGTACGCAAGGACGGAGTCCGTGCAGAGCAGGTTTCTGTTGTTCCTGCGGCTTTCCCTCCGACCGCCACTCCCGAGACCGTTGCATTTCAGGACGGAATGAATGGGCTTCCCGAGGCGTGCAGACCCGCAGAAGACGAGGGACGCGGACTCAGCAATCTTCCCGAGTTGATCTGGAAAGAGGCCATCCCCCTCTCAGCAATGTCAGACGCCGGCCTGGCGGGGGCACGGAAGGGCGTCGGGTTCTCCCCTCCGCCCCTCCCTCTCCTCTCTGGGTACGGCTCCCCTTGACCACGAACCTGACCATTTTACTTTCCTGTCCGAGTACCTGCACGATCCTTGGGCTGCACAGTAGGGGCGACGCTCCCCAGGGCGCTCGGAGCTGTACGCCGCGTCTTCGGACGGCCGCAGCGCCTGCCTGGGAGCCAGCACGCTTTCAGATGGGCTGTGGGGTCCGGAGTAGGGCTCGAAGCTTGTATTTTCACTGAGAGCAGTGCCAAGGATTAGTACAAAATCATGATTATTTGGAAATGTATTGGTGCCAGATATTGCTGGCTTTTTTTTTTTTTTTAAGATTTATTTATTTTAGAGAAAAAGAGCACGAGCAGGGGTGGGTTGGGACAGAGGGAGAGAATGCCAAGCAGACTCCCGCTGAGCGTGGAGCTGACGTGGGGCTCGGTCGCACGACCCGGGAGGTCAGGACTCGAGCCGACACCAAGAGTCAGATGCTCGGCCGCGTTGCCCAGCCGCCCCTTCCGGATCTCACTTTAACTGCGGCTTCCTTTGACGCCAGCTCCACTAGTGGACAGTGTCTGTCGAGTGCCCGCCCCGCTCCGGGCTCCCGCCAGCACACCCCGCATCGCGGCCGCGGTCTGCTATGTCTGCAGCGGGTTGGGAAAACCGGACCGCCGCGTGCAGACGCCGGTGTCTACAGAGATGAGCCCCTGTGCTCCGGACCCACGCCTTCCGACTTCTGTTTTTCTAATTGATTTCCTGTTTCTTTCTTTCTTTCTTTTCTTTTCTTTTTTTTGGCAGCTCGACCTTGAGGGACTGGCATCTTGTTCGCCGGCAGGACGCGCGTTTTCCACAGCCCCTGACCTCTTCCGGTCATGCTTTCTATGGGATCTTTAAAAATTCCCCTGCACCAAGGCCACTCGTTCTCTGATTAACAAGAAAGGTCGGTGAGTAAACGGACAGGGAGAGACCTCGATGGGCAGGAAGACCAGCGGGGCTCACGAGTTCTCGCCTGTCTGCGGCCAGTGCCCTGCAGCTTCTGTCCACCGCGTGAGGAGCGCTTCCTTATTCCTGAGCTGAGAAATAGCCGTGTTTCCACGTGGATGTCGAAGAAATATGGAAAAACCGCACAAACCCCACTGGTCGGGCCGAGCCTTTGGGGTTAGCCTGAAGCCTAGAAACCAGATGTTTTATGATCCTGGTTCTTTCTCCCGGAGCGAGTCAGCCCTGCACACTGTTTCCCACTGAGATGCCGCTTCGGTAGGATAACGGGTGCTTCTAAACCCCGAGGCCAGGATGTCTGTCTGGGTAGCTGGACACCCTCATTTCCTGGTCTCCAGAAAGCACACTCTCGAGCTGATGGTAGCAGAAGGACATCGTTGGGTGGGGCTTCTGGGAAACTGTTTCAACCGGGGGCTGGGGCGGGGGGCAACGCCCGGGACATCTTGTTGCTTTTCTCACCTCTGTGTATGTTGGATACGATAAGATAGCAGTCACCTTCCGGTGACCATGAGTCAAATCCCAGGGGCTTCATACCTGCTCCCCCTGAACTGCCCCATGAGGTCGGCAGCTCTGCTCTGGTCATTGTGCGAGAAAAATCGTCCTTCTCCTGGTCGGTTTTCTGTTTCGTTATGAGCAGCGGAACACACGCCCCAAACGGCGTGCCTGGTAAACATCGTACAGACTCCACCCTCAGTGCATCTTCTGCCCATCAGGGAAATATTCATAATGCTTTCTATTTCCTGGAACTTTTCGAACCAAAAGCACACTTTCCAGCGGAGGGACTATGAGTAAATCCTGCGGGAGCATGTCGGGATTGTCTGCAAGCCGCTCGCTGTTCTAGTAAAGGATCGGGTCCACATAGGTCATTTTGTATTTACTAGTAGCCGCTTTTCGGAAGCCAGGGTGAATAGATGTAATTACTCTAAATATTTCATTTAACCCAGTGTATCAGAGGTGTTCCCGTTTAAATATAACCAATATCAGAGTTTTCACAGGATATACCGTGGAGGGATTTGGAAACTAGTCATCGTTTGGAAGCTAATCTGATAACAACAGCAGATCTCAGTGACCTCGTTCCAAGTATGAGCTAGCTCCCGCCCCTCTCCCGAGGATTTTAGATTCAGTCATAGTGACTTTGTTAAAAATCAAACGGAGAGCTTTCCTCAGTAATCCCGTGCACGTGCTCCACGTCGAAGCTTCTGGAATGATTTATCTCCTAAAGACCTCCCGGGAGCCACGAGGCTTTCTGGTACATCCTTCTTGCTTCCTTCCGCTGCCACACCATCACCGCAGCCACTGTCACCGCCAGCCCAAGCTGAACTATGTCCACTGCCTGTGGACTAGTTCTGCTATGTGCACCTGGCTCCAAGCCCCGGGAGCTCAGTCCCGTCTTCATCCCTCATGTCAACCCTACGGCGGGAGGCGGTTTTTCCTCTCGGGTCCCACTTCTGTCCTTGCCAGCACCGCCGCCCTAACCCAGTCTCCGCCCCGGCCCCGGACTGCCTTGGGGCTCATGTGTCAGGCCTTGGTCCTGCCGTGCCATCCTTCACAGGGCAGCAGGGTGAGCTCTTAGGAAACCCAAATCAGAAGCTGACAGTGCCCAGCTCACCGTCTCCCGGGGCTCGTAAACACACCCAGCGGGGGAGCTTAGCAAGGCTGGAAAGTCCTGCGTGATGTGGCCCCCACCTTCCGCGCTGGCCTCTCCTCAAACCCTCCCCTCTTCTGGGGTGCTCTGGCCCCTGCATCCCCCATTGTGCCCCTGGACTTGCTGAGCTTGGTCCGGCTTGCATTATTTTTATTTGCGTCCAGTTAGCAGCATGTAGGACATCGTCAGCTGCTGACGTGATCTCTAGTTGC
The DNA here is from genome assembly GCF_964662115.1 of Mustela nivalis. Taxonomy (NCBI): domain Eukaryota; kingdom Metazoa; phylum Chordata; class Mammalia; order Carnivora; family Mustelidae; genus Mustela; species Mustela nivalis. The sequence continues at coordinate 154,998,483 of NC_139025.1, forward strand.
GTGTAACATCCAGCGCTCTCATCACGTGCCCCTCCCCGAAACCTCGGCCCCCTGTGCTCCTGAGGCCGAGCGCTCCCGATGCAGAGGAATCGCTTGGCGGCCACGTTCTCTGAACCACCGACTCCACTGTCTCTGACCCCCTGTTTTCATTTTCTTCAAAGCCTCTATCACCTTCCAGAATGTTCTTACTTGTTAATGCACGTGCCTGTTCATTCTCGACGCCCCGCCCCCTGGCCCTCGGGGTGGAGACGCCTGGTTAGGAGGCTCCGGGCTGGTGTTCGGTGCCCGGTATCAGCCCACGGGGAGGGCTGCGATCCCACACTGGGGAGCACGGAGATTCGGGGTGCGGGGTGAGGAAGGAAAGCAGGGAAGGGGGAGGAAGAGCCGTCCCTTCAGTGGGAGGAGGCAGTGGCTCAGGACCCCGGAAGGACGCCGGGCCTGAGCCACTGCCTCTTCCCTCCATGTCGTGGGCCCGCCTCCGTCAGAGCTGCTCTCCGCTGCCCCCGGGACCCAGGCTGGAGTGTGGTGTGCAGGAGACACGGCCCTTCTGCCCGCCTGGCCGGCCTCAGCCGCACGGGGGTAAGCGAGGCTGGCGGTGGGGCCAGACCACGGGAGGACAGGTGCCGGGCGGGGGGACGTGTGAGCCCACAGCACGCTGCTCCTCGGGGAGCTGTCCTGAAGGACGAGGCGACGCGGGCTGAGATGCACGTGGGTCTGCCTCCTTCCAGCAGACGGCGGGGGCGGTCGGCGCTGAGGTCCCAGAACTCAGACCCCCGCCAAGTGCCCGTGGGTCTCCAGGCTCTGACGCGGCTGCGCTCTCACCCGGTGGCCATGGGCAGGAGCGTGGGAGCCTCTTGGGGTAGAAAAGATTGCGGCATGCTTGGAGCAGGGCCTGAAAGCGGCTCTCCCCCCTTTAGAGAAATGATGACGAGGAAGCTCGTTCCGCCCAGGAGCTCGTCTCCATAGCCTGGAAGCTACGGACCGTGAGCCTCAGGGCCGGCCCTCAGCAGCCCAGCGACAGGAAGCAGGAGCGAGTTCACCGTTTTAACCGTTCGGAGTGTACGTCGGCCGCCCTCACCCCACTCTGTCCCCCGTGCCCGGGAGGCAGGCCGCTCTCTGTCCTCCCCCAGCTCTAGAACCCTCCATCTGCTTTCTGTGTCTGTGGACCTGCCCCTTCTAGATCTTTCTAGACGGTGGTGCGAAGCCCACCTCCATAAAATGTCCATACCCAGATCTGTCTTGGACGGGGCCCCGCGGGGTTGGGCGGGCAGGAGGAGAGGTAGGAAGGAGGTGCTGGGCCATGTCCTCCCAGAAGCAGAGCTTGGAGCCGGCGGCGGGTCCTCGTCGTCTCTCCGGGAGACGATCCCAGAAACAGCGGGAGGTGAGACGGGGCGGGAAAGAGGTGCGGCCCCGGCAGGTGCCCACGGCGGCCAGCATGGGGGTTCGGTCCCGCTGGGGGCCCCTGGGAGACGGCAAAGGACCGTCCTCAGGGTTCTCTCTCCCGAGGTGAGGGCAGGGGACGCTCGTCCAGCAGCCCCGCTCACAGGTGCCGAGGGCCCCCGGGGACTGGAGCTCCCTGTGGCTCCGGCCAGCCCTGGAAGAAGGCAGCCGATGGACGGCGCTCGCCTTAGTGCCGCCCGCGACCCGCCTGCTCCTGGGTGGTCAGGCCTGGAGCTCAGTGACAGGGGGTGGGTTCCGGTCACTCCTTCCTGAAGGTCGAGTTGTTCCTGATCTGGTTTCCATCCTGTCTCAAAGGTTGTCCAACTTCCAGTGAATGCCGCAATCTTACCATCGTCTTGATGAGCGCGGTACGTGAGTCACGGGTGGCGAGCGGGAACCCCGTCTGGCGACCGGGGCAAAGCCGGTGTCTCTAGTGTCACCAGAGAACTGGAAGCATGAGAGGTGAGAGGTCACCTTCCGAGACCCTAACCTCATGAACAGAAAGCAGCTCAGGGGTGTTTGGTGAGAGTTCCGAAGGAATCTGCTGGTTGTGGTGAATTCGGCGTTGAAAGGGCTGGTTGGAGCGGGCGGACGGCCTCGTGACCGTGTCCTCGGGGTAGAAGGTTCACGGGGACGTGTGGCACCCGCAGCCCCTCTCAGGAGCCCCGCGCCCGGCGATTACAGCAGATGCTCTCCGGTGGGTTTAGACAGGGCACAGCCGTCCAACTCTCCTACCCCCCGAGCTGCACCCAGCACTCCGTCCTGTCATTACAGAAGCCAAGGGGGTGCGTGGCTCTGAGGATAGACTCCGGACACTCAGATTAATCATGCCGAACACTTTGCCTCCTGCCCCGAGCCCAGCTGAGCACGCGACCCACGTCAGGGCTGATTGCCCTCTGTCCTGGAACCTCGTCTCTTGGATGGAGGGACCCAAGAAATAGAGACTAGTGCAGGGTCGTTATTTCCAGACTCCGGGCTGGTCCCCAGCAGTCGAGTCATGTTGGTCCCCTGGGGCCTGTGGTCTGGATGAGTATGTGAGTATGCGGACGGTCTCCTGCTGATCTAGTCTTCTCTGACTCCAGCTCAAGCTGGTTCCTGTGGCCTATGAGCGCAGAGCCTGGCTTGCCCTGCCTTGGTGTGTCCTATCCCTCCGGCCCCGTCTCTGCCTCGCCCACACGGGGTTACAGGGTCTCTGCACTGTCTGGGCTCACTTACGGGGCAAGCTTCCCCAGGCCAGGCTCCTGTTCTCTATATTGCTCTCACCCCGTGAATCAAGAACAGTGTCTTCATTTTGTAATCCCTTTGGCAAATGCCCAGGGAGCTCTCACCACGGGTCAGGCGCTGCGAGGAACTTTGGGGACCAGGTGTCGAATGCTGAGCCCTCGAGTTGCCGCACGACTGGAGGAAAGTGGACTAACACACACAACGTGCTGTAGGCAGGCTTGACCGGGATGACGTCCCAGGGGACATGGATAGTTGCGCCCAGGGCAGAAGAGAGGGGTTCCCTCTGGCTGTAAGGGGCCAGGAAGAGGCCGCTGGAGGGGTCGGCGTACAGCGGGTGTTGAAGGGGCCCGCACTGCCCGCCGCGAGGTTGACGGTGGGTTTGAGCTGCGGCCAGGGAGGTGGCAGAGGAGACGCAGAGGCATCGCCTAGTGTGGGGTGCGTAGAGGCCATCCCAGGAATGCGGGGGCAGGCATGGACTCGCAGGCCCTGGGGGCCCTGACAGCCAGATTCGGAGCCTGGACGTTATGTTGTAAGCCTCAAGGAGGACCCGACGTGATGTTCTGAGCCACAGGACGGCAAAACCGGCCACATGAGTCTCATTGGGAGTAAACTGACTGGGATCCCTGGTCCATGGACGGCCTGGTGCTTCCTCAGCTCCCACGCTCCGTTCCAGAGAGGTCGGCGTGAACGAGGGACAGGATTCCTGAGTGCCGGGATGAGGCGGTCCACGCATCGGCCCCGTGCACGGCACGAGAGGACACTCGATGGCGGCTCATCCCGTCCACGTCCTTCTGGTCATGGCGAGCACGCGTCTGCGGAAGGGGCCAGCGTGCGCTCTGGCCGCGGCGGGATCGTGAGGTGAGCAAGGAGCATCACGTCGGGTCCCCGGGGATTCCCGGTCGCCGCTCCCCATGGCCCCAGGCAAGTGGCTTCCATCTCCTTGGCTGCCTCCCGCGACCTGGGGTTCTGTGAGCTTTAGACGCACCGATGTTAGACGCTTAGCACCGCGCCCGTCACCCACCAGGCATGAACTGCGTCTTACCTGCCCTTGAAAATAAGTGTTGGGCCTCCCAAGGGGGTTCTCCCCTGGCTTTGTCAGCAGATCGGCCAACACAAAGGGAAGGTTCCTTAGAGATCCGGACTGCCTTGGAGAGTTTCCAAGTCTCCATCCCTCCAACAGGGGAGAACAAAGGTGAGTCTGTGACCCTGGACGGCGTCCGAGGCCAGCATCCTGCCTTCTGCCGCTGCTTCCTGCCCCTCTGTCCTTACCCAGCATCAGAGGCCTGGTCCTGTCTCCTTCATGGACGCGTGCAGGGCCCTCTCGGGACCTCCGGGACCCCTCCTGGAAGCGAGCGGAGACGGGCCTGCGTCGGCGGTTTCCCGTCTTCTTTGTTGTTACTGTGATGTGTGGCCATTAGGGACGCCTCTGCTCCAGCGGAATGGGACGGCCCGGTCTGCGCGTGAGACGAACTCAGAGGCGCTGTGGCCCTGCTGGGGCTCCGGACAGGAAGCTGCCGAGCACGGGAACAGGTGCGCCCCTCCCCCGCCCCTACCAGCCTGTGGACCCCGTGTCCAGCCCGTGAGCGCGGACTCCCCGGGGGAATGAGTCACTCAGGCTTCCTGCCTGGGTCTGAGCCGAGCTGCGGGCCTCCCACACTCTCCTCGCCCATAGCGCCTCTGTGGGGAGTTTCGTAAGTCTCACTTGAACGTGGAAAGCTGAGAACCGGCTCTTCTTCCTGTGATCCGGCTGTGATCTGTGTTTCTAGATGCAGCCGTGCCCGCCGGCTCCACCTGCTGCCCGCGACGGGGGGAGAGCGACGGGGCAGAGGAGAATCGTACGGATGGGGACCCGGGTTACTTCCAGAACACGGCGTAGCTCGGCGCCAATGGCGGGGGCCGGCGGGTGATGGGGAAACAGACGCTGCTCTTGGAATGGCCCCCATCTTCGGGCTTCCTTCTCCATCACCCCCTTAGTCAGTCCCGGAACACAGAGATGCCGTCGTTTGGGGGCTGAATCCTGTCACCCCAAAGAGACGTTGAAGTCCTCACCCCCGAGTGCCTCGGAAGATGAGCTGCTTTGGACAGAGGCTCACTGCAGACGCACTCAGTTAAGACGAGGTCGTCCTGGAGTAGCGCCGGCCCGTAACCCAGTCTGGCCGGTGACCCCACGACAAGGGGAGACGCGGACACGGGCACACGTGAGGGGCGATGCCGTGGGGTGGCGGAGGCAGGGGCGGGAGCTGTGCCCAGCTGGGCTGCCAGGGGCCCTTCCCAGAAGCCGAGGGCAAGGTGGAGCACGGAGCGTCCCCACAACCCTGGGGGAGCGTGGCCTTGTCGACCCTCTGGCTTCAAATGCTTCGGCTTCTGGACCCTGAGACAATACATTCCTCTGGTTTCCAGCCCCCGGCATGTGGCCCTTTGGTCGGAACAGCCCCGGGGAGGAACCCTACGCCTTCTCCCTCCGTCCCTTCCAGCCCCAGCGTCCTGCTCCCAGCTCAGGACTCTACCTGAGCTCTGCCCACCCCCCGTCCCACCTTCTCAGAGACACTGGTCCTTGAATCAGGTCCCCAACCCTCCGCACCTTCAATTCGCCCCCTCACCTGCAGCAGGTGGAAGTGCTCTGGCCGCACCCCTCCCCCGGCCGTCTTCCCCCACCCCCAACCTGTCTGGACCCGGGCTCTGTCCTCTCGCCCCGTCTCAAGACGACATCTTAAGAGGAAGCAGATGCGTGTGGCCTTTTCCTCACCCTGCTCACTGGCGGGCCACCGGGATCCAGCGTCTGTGCTCCCTCTTCTCAGTCCTCAGCAAGTCCTCGCTGGCATCCTGGTCGCAGCCTCTCCCCACCTCCCCCATCTCGCGGAGCGACCTGCCCGCAGCGCACTTCCGTTCCCAGCGGGGCTCTTGCGGTTTCCTTCCTGCCGCCGGCAGTGCTGGGTTCGTTCGTTCTGACTCGGTGTAGGTCTCCCTCCCTCGGCTCCCAGCATCACTATGTTTTGTCTCTCTAAACGTCCCCCACGGGCCAGGCAGAGCGGTCCACACACGCGGATTCTGGGTGCCAAGGAGTTAACCAAGGTGGCCGGAGCTGGTGAGGACACCGCAGGGAGCCTGTGTCTTCACGGTCCTCGGAAGACGGTCCAGAGGGCATGTGCCAAGGTCGCGAGCCAGCGGCGCCCTTGTCTGCCTCGCCACGGTGCCGTTCACCCAGTAACTCTCTGATGGATGCCTTCCGCTTGCGAAACGTCGATGGGACAGTGAGGCAGGTCCTCGGTGACGACCCAAAATGAGACAGGGACACAGCTCCTGTTGGTGGCCACTGGTGTAAGGTAAGCCCCGGTGGCTTGAAGAGGGGTTAGGAGTGAACACGGCCGGGATTTCGTCCTTGACTGTCCCCTTGCCAACAAGTCTGACTGTGTGCACGTGCACATACACACACACACACACGGACCAGCCTACACCCTTGTGATTCAGCTGTCACCCGTGACCACCGGCTCCCACGCTGGGGCCTCGGTGTCAACACTGGGCTGATACTTGCTCCTTGGAAGAAGAGTCTCCTGGTCCCACGGGCTCGGGCAGCCCCGCTGCAGGGTCTCCTGAAGCCCCCGCTCTGCCCTAGGACGAGGACAGAGTCTCGGACGCAGAATACGGTCTTCTCCTGCTGCTCCCACGGTCTCTCTTCAGAAGGTGCAAGAAATAATGTCTCGTGGAAAACAAACTCCAGCCCAGACTTCTCCCTGCGGCCGGCAGTACGTCCAATTGTATAGATTTCTGCGGAACCCTCAGGGTGCGTGTGTTGGAAACCAGCCCCTCTGTCCTCCAGGGCCCGATCCCCGTGCCCAGAATCACTGTCCTAGTCACCAGAGACCGAGAGCCAACATCTGTCCTCTAGCTTTCCCCTCCTCTCTGGGTCTAATGCAATCTCGGGCTTCCTCTGATCCTATTAACAATCTCCGTTCTCTCTCCTGGATGCGTGTGTGAGCTCCATTCTTTCTTCGTCTCCCACCTGGACAAACACGGTGGCTTCCCGAGTGACTCCCTTCCCTCCAGACTCTCCTTTCTCAAATCTGCTTGTCACATCTGCATCAGGACGCAGAGCAAGTCCCCATTTGCCCAACACCCTTCCCTTCCACGAGTCCCGCTTGCCTGGGGGCTAAAGCCCCCCCGCTCTCCCCCACCCCCGTCACAGGCTGCAGCCCCCTCCCCCCACGCAGGCTTCGGCCATCCTGAACTTCACGCGCTCCCTCCTGCACGGGGCCTCAGCTGTCTTCGTTCCTCCTTGGCTGTCCACCCCCCCGGCTCTCACGATGCAGCCAAGGGGTCTGGGGAGGCTTAGCTGTAGGCACCCATCCCCCGTCAGGTCTGGGTGCCCCCACCCCCAAGCTTGTCCTTCCCACCAGCTCCGCACAGTCATGACCGCACACCATGACTCATGTTCGTCTTGACACCGACTTTGAGGCCCTGGAAACCAGGAGCCACGTCTCAAGTTCTCCTTGCGGGCTGCACACGGGTGCTCCCGAGGGAGTTAGCCAAGGACACGGGGACCCGCTCCGCACGGGCATGGTGCTCTCGTGCCCATGATGTTGTGGACACTGTCCCTGGCGACCCTCGCCTTCTAAATAAAATCTGGTCTTTAGAGCTGAACACAGAGCGTTTCTACAGAGTCTAGGGGATGTGGGTATCTGCCACGGATCGCCCCAGTGGAACCCCCTTAGCTGCTGCTCACCGTTTACTCAGACGAGAGCCCCCTGTTGTAGAGCATCACCAGCCAACGCACACTCCCCTTTTCCATAAAATCTATAACCGCGTGTCTGGCTGGTGGTTCCGCGGCAGTTCTGCTGGTGGAGTCGCCGGGACACGTGAAGGCTGGCGAAACGGTTACATTGGGCTGATGCGAAGGAAGTCACCTTCCTGTATTTCAGTCCGGAGCTGAGTCTTCAGGAGTCTGCACTGTGATCGGTGCCGCTCGAGTCAGCTCAACGACACTTTGATTAAGGGTCCGCTCTGCACCGTGTAAGGAACCTTGGAGGGGCTGGGGGAGCTGCCCTCTGCAGCTCGCCGTCTACCGGGGAAGCAGAAATGACAAGCCGGTATAGATCGTGGAGGGAAGCAAGAGAGTGTGCGGAGAGGAAAGTCCTGTGAAGGGTTCTGCGAACCCATCCGAGGGCTCTGCATGGTGCAGGGTAACACGCAGGGGAACCAGGGGTGCGGTAGCCCCTTTAAAGCCCATCTCAAGGGCACAGGTAGGAGCAGGAGAGCAGCCAGAAAGAGGGACCATTAACGCCCCACCCCAGGGCTGTGTGCGCCCTTAGAATCTTGGGGTGTCATGCACCTCTGTGGTTGGTACGGGGCTGCCCCTTGCACGAAGCCTCCCCTGCCTCCTCCCCACGCCTCCCTTCCTGCAGCTCCCACGTCTCCACGTCCTGCGGACGAACCACGTTCGTGGCACTCGGAACATGGTTCTCCCGGAGATATGGAACGGCTGCCGGCAGCAAGCAGTTCCCTGCAGGGGCCGTGAGACACGTGTGCCTATTTGCTCACACCTGTGAGCCTAACTGTGGCCGGAGACGGGCAAACCCGTCCCCGAAGGGCTTCTTGTTCTGTTAAGCAAGACGGAAGTGAAACATGGTGAAAATGGGAAGGGAGCTTCCCGCTTCCTCTGAATGACTGTAGGAAGCGGTCCCCGGGGCAGCTTTCCCTGAGTCCCCCGGAAGAGGCGGATCGGCCCCGCGGGCTCCCCAGCAAGAGCCGTGTTGACACCTGGTCCCGTATGGAATTCAGATGAAAGCACCGCAGAGCTCTGAGATCTGGGTCCCAAAGTCCCCCAATACTCTGACTTTCCCCGTGATGATGATTCAGTGCTCCTGTTTAGAAATAGCCATGTTCTTCAAACAACAACATTGTTTCTCGGTTCTTCATTTCCCTGCCTCGCCCGTCTGCGTCATTGGCCTCGGGAGAGCCGGTCCCTCCGGGTGGGCTTGGCGGGGCCTCCACAGTGTGTGTCGGTAACCTTCACTGGGGGGAGACTCTCTTCCTGGCCGATGTCTGTCTGTGCGTCTCCCAGACCAGACGGTCACCCTGTCCAGGCCGGGAGCTGTGGTCCTTCCAGAGACCAGGTGCTGGGTGCCGGGTGCAGGTCCCGGCTTGGGCGACACCGGTGGGGTGTCGGTGACCCCATGCAGGCCTGGAATCTTCCAGAGACTGGGTGCCGGGTGCAGGTCCCGGCTTGGGCGATGATGGGGTGTCGGTGACCCCATCCAGGCCTGGAATCTTCCAGAGACCGGGTGCTGGGTGCAGGTCCCGGCTCGTGGTGGGGGGAGGGCTGTTTGCTGAGTGAGCGTCTGGTCACACGCAGTCTTGATGGTCAGGCAAGTGGATAATCCGGCAGCCGAGGCCAGCGGGAAGGAAGACAAGTGTGGACGGTGCGGGATGGAGCCCCGAGGCCCGTCCCTGCTGTGAGGAACCCCCGGAGGCAGACGCGAACTTGGGGCCGAGCTAGACAGAGCTCTGGCCGGCACTGCCATCCATCCGCAGAGGGTCCTACGGGACACAGATACGTGTTTCTGGGCAGGTGGACGAGTCAGAGAAAACCTAGCTCTGGAAGTCCCAGGCTCAGCCTCCTTGCCCCTTCCAGCCCAACAACACCCAGCAGAGGGAACCGAGGCCCCAGCTGGGAGGGGCACAGAAGGGGAGGGGAGGGTCAGGGAAGGATGCTGAGCAGAGCGACCTGGGCGAGCCCAATGCTCTCCTAAACCTCTGGCCATGAGATTAAATCTAGATCCTTCTTCCAGGGGGAGCTGTGGCTCCTGACCCTGACATCGCCCAGCCTCTAGCTCGGGGCCCTGCACGCCTGGGTCACGGACACTAGAGCTGTTTCTTGGCTTGCGTCTTTAGAGACGGGCTCACACAGACCCGCGTCCAGCGTCCTTGCCCCGGTCTCATTGGCTGTCACAGACAGAAAGGGGACAAACGTCCCATCCCTGGTCCTGGACAGGTGTCTCTGCTGGGCGGGACGGCAGGTGCTGACCAAGCTAGGAGGCCAGGGGCAGAGTCTTGCCTCGCGGAGCAAGTCGAGAGCCCGGAAACGTAGAGCAGCTATTTTCAGCCGTGGGTGGCCTGCAAACTCACATCCCAGATAACAGATCTTGCACATGACCCAACACTGAATCTATCAGGACAGGAACTGTGGGCTTATTTCTAAAGCCTCCACTAACACTGCTTTGGCTTAGGGGGAAGAAAACAAAAGGGCCATGTGGCAGACGCAGCAGAGAATCGCGGTCCCGAGTCACTGTCGTCTGCTGACCGGCCTTTTGAGCAAAACATTGCATCCTTCCCTGCAGGCTGCGGTGGGGGAGGGAAGGGGTGCCCAGGGCCATCGTGCGGCCTCTCAGCTGGGCGGGCATCCCCGCACCTGCCGAAGCACCGGTCGGAGCGCGCCCTTGACCCCGCCTGGCAGGTGCGGAGGCCCTCGGGAGACCCCACTCTGCTGCCCTGCAGCCTGGCCTGGCGTCCAGGCGTCTGTGCGTCCGTGTGAGTCACGCTTCCCCAGGGGGGCGGCCACCGGCTCATGTGCCCCTCCCGGCCGTGGGGGCCGCCGCTAGAGACGCTGTCCAGCCTGGTGCCCGTGTGAGTGAGCAGGCCGGGGAGACGGTGCCGTCAGGTAACCTCGCAGTATCGGCTCTGAGGAGCGTGCGACCCCCGACTTGAGAGGTTGGTGTGGAGCTGCTTCTTGGGAGGTGATATTACTCCCCAAGAAATCTTTCCTTTGTTTCTCTTTTAAGCCACGCTTGCAGTTTTCGCCTGCGCACCTACAGGAACTCCAAGCAGCTACTGCTCCCCAGAGATGGGGCCATTATTCTAGTTTGGAATCGGGGTGGAAAAATGAATATTTCAAACCGCATATATGCAGGCAATCAGTGAGTGAGATGTTTGATTGTTTGTTTTCCACATTTTTAAGATGTCATCTGCCTGCTCTGACTGGGAAGGGCCCTTCCCACGGTGTCTTCAGAGAGCCTCTCTGTGCAGCTGATGCTGAGATCTTCATCCCATGGGGGAGGAAACCGGGACAGCCTGAGTCCCCGCCATCACGCGGCCGGGCCTCTGGGCACCAGCACGCGGCCTTGCCTGGTTCCTTCCCCATTCTGGCCGTCAGCCCACCTCTCCCAGAGTCTGCCTCGCACTTTCCCAGCCTCGAGCTGGACGCACGGTGTTCACCTTGGAGGACTTCGCAGTCAGCCCGGCAATCCAGAATGTCAAGTCAACATCTAAGATAACTGAGGCTACATTTTTAAATTGAAGCTGCGACGGTGCGATTCTCCGAGCCGTCAGACGCGCCCGTTCCGTAAGGGACAGCAGAGCTACCAAGGCAGGGAGGACACCAACCCCTCTGTTAAGTGTTCCAGGCTTGCTGCCAAGGGGCACAGTCGGCCCAGCTCTGTCCTGGCTCCCTTTGTGGTAGAGCAGGGGTAACTCTCCTCAGTCAAGGGCAGCATCAAGGACCTAAAACTCAGGCGGGTTCTGGGCTGTGGGAGTGACGACGGGTCCACCCAGATCAAAGCCGAGATGCTTTCTGGGAAGCCTCCATATCGCCTGGGGCGGGGGCGGCTGGGAACAGGTCTGCTACCCCGGGCCGCAGGTGCGTGTGTGTGTGGAGGTGTGGGAAGGCGCCGGGGGGCGTCTCTGGGAGGCCGGCTGGGGTTCCACCCGCCGCACGTGACCGCTGCCTCTGCTGGAGAGAAATGTGATCCATGGCCCCTGCTGAGGGTCTGCCACCGTGGGGGTTTGTGGTAGGGGAGAGGGACTGAGCTCAGCGGGGAGGGCCACAGGGACCAGGGAGCAGGTGGCCAGTGGACAGAAGTCCCTAAGAGGAAGCATCGGGAGGGGATTCTGCTAATCAAGCGACAGGACTTCTGCTGAAGGCAGCCCTGGGTGATGAGGGGCCAGGGTGAGGATGAGAAATGTGGTCCGATATCAGGGCGGGGGGTTCCCCTTAGGCGGAGCCTGTAGGACTGGAACTAAGAGAGCAGGGACAGAGCCTAGGCCGGGGCCTTGTCATCAAGAGGACGCAGAGGAACGTGTCCTGGCTCAAGGCGGGTCAGGGAGCATCTCTGTCACGTCCCCGGCCCTTGCCGCTCCTGGGGGAGCCCGCAGACCCACCTTCTCCTTCCCTTACCTCTGTTCTCCCTTCTCAGATCTCCCTCCCGATTCTCCGTGTTTCTCCTCGAGGAATCGAGAACAGACTCCGGGTCTGACTTCGGTTTCTGGAGGGAAGTCGGGGAAACCGGGCAGGCGGTCTTCATTCGATCTACTCCCCCAGGCTGTGAGCAGAAGCCGGCCCTGCGCGGGGGTGGAGGGAGGGGCACGAGGGACGGGAGATGCTCCAAGACCCGGACATACAGGAGACCCCGGGTGAAAGGCCGAGGGGTTGTCCTGCGACCCTCAAACGTGGAAGGGCCACGCCTCGATGTGGGAGATGGAGGAGTGCCCAGGACCGAGACGCAGCAGGAAGACCAACAGCACGTCCCTCGTAGGCGGGCGGCAGAGGAGCGATCCCCCCTCCCCTCCTCCTCTCTCTCCAGGGACATGAACCCCAGAGGTCTTCAACGCCAGATGCTGTGGGGACCTTGCCCTCAGGTGGCATTCTTACAAGTTGGAGTGGCTGATGTGGGCTGTGAACCCTTCACCCCTCGGGGGAAGCTGTGGGATCGGCGTTCCCTCCTGACTGTGGGCTGTACCAGGGTGGCCTTTGGGACCAGAGTGCTCTCAGCCTTTCCTGCCCACTTTGATGAGTTTCCCTCCCATTTACCGATGGGGAAGGGATGGCTCTGCCAGGTTTTGGATTTTTTTTTTTTTTCAGAGATTTGGTGTGTCCTGGGAGGAGGTGGGTTCAGGATCCTTCCAGTATGCATCCAAACCAGAACTTCGAGCGATTCCGCCTTGACATTCAGGAAACTGAACCCTTTCTTCTCATATGCTAGTCTTCTCCAGTGGCCTCCGGTTGAATTTCCTCGTTTTCTTCTGAAGTTCTTCAGTGCACTTGTTACGTTTGTGATGAACAATGGCCAACACTACTGTGAGCCTTCTCTTGACCTGGTCTGAAAGGCACAGTCTCTTCTTGGTTCCCGACAACAAGCCTTTGAGGAAAGGACCATTATTAGGATCATTGTACTGAAGAATGTGACGTTCAGTGAGCAGGTCCAAGGTACCAGACATCAGAGGTGGCTCTCCAAGCTGACGTATCTAGCTCTGTCTCTTATGTCCCACCGAGATGAACAAGATGTATCCCCTACTCCAGCTCATGGTCCCGCGGTGATAGGAGGCTTTTTGTTTCCACGGTGTGCTTGTTGTTTCTATTTCCTTATGGGTCAGTTTTGGTAACTGTTTTCATTGACAATTGTCTTAAAACTCATGGCCTGGAGAGTCTTACGATGCATCAACAAGCCATCGGGGCTGCTGTGGGACAGAGACTGTCCCTGGGGGCTCAGTAGAAGGGTTTTTGGTGGCCCTTGGGGTATGCCTTTAAATCACCTATATTCCTTTTTTTAAAGATCTATTTGTCCATTTTAATGAGAGAGTGCACACGCGAGCAGGGGTGGGGACAGAGGAAGAGCGAGAGTCTCAAGCAGATCCCCCCGCTGAGCAGGGAGCCTAATGTGACTCGAACCCAGGACCCTGGGATCATGACCTGCACTGAAGGCAGAGGCTTAACTGACTGAACCACGAGGGGGTCCCCAAAGCATTTTTGATCCAAATCAAAACTATTGGTTTTTGATAGATTTTAAAGTGTTATTCTGGGGTGCCTGGGAGGCTCAGCCACTAAGCAGCTGCCTTCAGCTCAGGTCATGACCTTGGGATCCTGGGATGGGGTCCTGCCATCGGGGTCCCTGCTCCGCGGGAAGCCTGCTTCTCCCTCCCCCACTCCCCCTGCTTGTGCTCCCTCTCTTGCTGTGTCTCTCTCTGTCAAATAAAAAAATTTTTAAAGTGTTATCCTTTCCTTTTTTCCTTATCTGTAATTAGATATTCATGCTTAGTCCTAAATTCGGAGGATCACTTTTTTTTCCTGGTTAGATAAGTGTTGCCTAGTTTACGAGATCAAGGAGAAAAAACAGCCTCTGGATGAACTTATCAACTTTCCTTTAAAAAAAACCAAACTGATTATTCATTGTATTCAAATTATTCTTCCCTCCTCTTTTCCATAGTGTTTTCCCCTCTGCCACTCATATATGAAGTTAAGTACTCAATTTTTCTTTATTCCTTAGTAATAAATACACTTTGTATAATGACTTTGTTTTCATTATTGCTGAGGTATTGAAATGTAAGATTCTCATTTTGTTTTTCTAAACATTTCATAATTGCTACTTATTTTATTTTAATTCTAGTATAGTTAATCACAGTGTTATAATTGCTATAATTTTTTCTTTTACCTTTAGTTATTAGGATTCTGCTTTCTAAAGATTTTCAAGTCATTGGATTTAAAAAAATATTTTATTAGGTTTGGAAAATGAGCCCATATGGTTTCTACTTTGGTGAATTTCTTATTAAAATTTTCTTCGTAGTCCAGCACAGACCGCGTCTGACACTGAGAAAAAAAGGTGCAAGGTTTACAGAAGCCAGATTGTAATATAGATGTGTAAAATTTTATTTTTTTTAAATGTGTTAAGTTTTATTGTTAATTTAATCATCCAGGCCCTGTACGTTCTTGTTTCTTGTGTCTTTGTCATCTTTGAAGCCGAGGGAAGCACAGCGGTTCCTCTCACTGCTCTTCTTCCATTTCTTCCTTTTTTCTCAAACACACAGGATGTGAGGATATTTGTTAACAGTGCAACTTGCTAGAGGCTCAAGCCTCCGTAAAAGGCATTTCATAAGCAAAATTCCTATTCCTGCTGTCTCCGCTGTTTTACCCTGGAATGCTGCCGCTTTTTGGTGTGGATCCTGCAATCTCTGTTTTTCTTCACACTTTCCTGATTATCTTTGCCCAGCCTTGACTTTAGCATCTTAGCAACTCTCTCTCTCTCTCTTTTTTTTTAAAGGTTTTATTTATATATTTATTTGAGAGAGAGAGAGCAAGAGAGCATGCCTGCAAGTCGGGGGGGGGGGGGGAGAGCCGAGAGGCGGGAGAGCCGAGAGGCAGGGGCAGAGAATCCCCTGCAGACCTGGAGCCCAACCCAGGGCTTGATCTCGAGACCATGAGATCAGGACCTGAGCTGAAACCAAGACTCAGAGGCTCCAATGACTGAGCCCCCCAGGTGCTCCTTAGCAGCTCTTTCTAAGATTATCGGGGTTCCCTGGCTCCTGGGAGCTTTGTTGTTGATGTTAGTACACAAAGTTTGCTCATTTTCCAGTGGGAATTACAGCCGCAAGAGCTGCTCCGCGGAGGGGCTGGGAGTTCCCCGCGGATCGCGTGTATCAGATTCTTATGGGCACGTTCCTATGAATCCCAAAGCAGCAGGATCGTGAGGTCCATAGTTTTCTGGTGAATTAAGTTTTCCCTTGCTGCGCTTTGCACCCTAGGTTGCCTCGTCAGCTAATGAAGTTTGAATTTAAATAAGCGAAAAACATACAACCACCTGTGAGGTTATTTGTGAACATTGTCCCATCGAGGGGGGATCGCTCCTGCCTGAATGCTAGTGTCCCCCTCAGATTCACAGCTTGACACCCCGACCTCCTCGTGCGGGTGTTTGGAGCCCCATGAACGGGATGAGTGACCCTGCACAGGAGACCCCACAGGGCTACTTACCCGTCCCCACATGAGGACACAGCAGGAAGGTGTCCATCTATGAACCAGGAAAGGAGTCCCCACCGGACACGGCATCTGCTGGCCCCTCGAGTTCGGATTTCTAGCCTCCAGGACCATGAGCAATCAATATTTTAGTCCACCCGGCCCAGCTTCCCAGATGGACCAAGACGGGATGAGGCCAGAGCTCCCCAGACACTCTAAGTTATCAGTTAGGGGACCTGTCTAACAAGTGGCAAGTCCCTAGTGTCTGAGGGGCCTCCTGGCATCACGGTTCAGAGCAAGGTTGGCTGCCAGCCCCTGCGTGTGCTCCTCTGCTCAAGGCAATGCATCTCGGACTAGGACTCGGCCTCCACCTGTGCGTGCTCCTCTGTGAAATGGGCGTCAAGGCAGCTCCCCTCCTCAGGGGACGACTGAGCATGCGGGTTTGCATGAGCGCGTAAATGCCCAGCAGGCGCAGGTGCAGGGTGACGCGACCGCGGCAAGCTGTCCCTCATGCTCTCCTTCCTCTTCCCCGCCAGCTCTCGCCCAGGCCCCCAGCGCCGCACACACACAGTCATCTGAATTAATTCAGCTGCACACAAGAGGCATTTTTCAGAGCAGCTGCTACGGTCCCGGTACCACGTTACTACTTGCTGGAGGGTCCAGAGTGATGGCGGGAGATGGACGTGTAAACACAGGGTGCTATGCGTAGTACTTGACAACAAACTCAAAATAGTAAAATCATCCTTCGAAAGCAGTGTCGTGCATGGGAGAGCCACACAGAGAACGGGCAGCTACGTTGCAAGGACGGGGGTGCGGGGGCTCTGCGGGAGGAGGGGTGCCGTGGACGGACTCTGGGCTGCGTGGTGTCGGACCTGGATTTGCAGGCAGGGAGACAGCACTCGGGGAGGCCCGGGGCATGTCCAGGCCACCTCACGCCCTCTACCTGTAAGCGTCTCTCCAGGAAACGCTCCTGCCTCTTCCTGGAAAGCCCAGCTGAAGCCTCATCTTCCCCAAGAAGCCTGTCCTAGCCTCGTCCCAGCGGCTCACCTGCTCTGCCCCTGCGCTGTGTAGAGCCCCATGCGGAGCGAGCGAGTGTCGGGAGCTCAGACAGACCGGACAGACTGTCCCTCCAGCACACACCTGTAGGCGCCCGCTCCCTCCTCCTCCCCAGCCGCTGGATGCAGGCCCTGTCAGGTGCACGGGGACGATGGCCCATCACTCAATCAAATAATTAATGCAGGGTCCCACCACCCTGGTCATGAGAGCCCGTTTCCCACCAAAACCCCCTTTAGTCTTTGGGAGGAGTGATTTGTCTTTTGGGGGGCTCACAGTCCACACTCCCCTTCAGGAATCTGAGGGAGCAGAAGGGACCTGGCTCGTGCTTACAAACCGGCTGGTGACAAAAGGGAAAGGGAGTGGAAACCTGGCGGAGGCGGCCCTCACTGACGGGATGTCAAAGCCACCAGAGTCGAGCCTATCCATCTTGTTTTATTGTAGGAGTCCGCGTCGGCCTGCGAAGGCAGCCGGAAATTGATGGATGCGTTTCCCTGCCTTCACCCAGCATCCCGGCTGCCTGGGAAACCAGACCTCAGAGGAACAGGGAGAGGAAATTAAAACACCTTTCGAGGTTTTTCAGTAACGGCTGGTGGGGGGGGGGGCATTTGGGGGCTCTGGGTGTCAGCTCGCTTATGCTTAGTTTTTACCACGCTATCCGTACTGAGCCATCACGGTTAAGTCTTCAGGGATGCAGTGAACCGGTCCACAGACCAGCTGCGCCTTAACCGGACCGCGTCCCTGCCCAGCACACTCTGCGCAGGGGGACAGATGTGTGGGCATCCTGTGCCCTCACGGGGGCAGGAGCCTATGGAGGAGACAGACAGACAGACAGACAGACCAGAACCCAAATTCCACGTCCCAGCAATGTGGCTGATAAGGCTGTTTCCCCCGAATATCTCCCCCGGTTTGCATGTCGTTTTTGTTACTTTTGAAGAGCACAGCAGCAATTCTAGTTTTTAACCAACCTTATCCTTTATGGGTCCCCCCCCCATCATTGGTTACATGTGCATTTCTATTGCCTTTTAATTATTTGTGATCAAATTTTTTGAAATCTCAAATCCAACCAAAATTCACTGCAGCATTTGATGCGTGTGAATGACACGCCTTCCTCTCCTAAGTGACTTTGACTTTGCAAACGTTACACAAAACCCCTCTCTCTGTGGTTTTTGTGGTTGTTTGTTACCCAGAACAGTGACGCACACACACGCAACATTGTGTAGCGGGTTTTCTCTTGTGGCAAAGCTGGAGGCTTGTTTCCTTGTTCACCTGCCACGCATCTCAGCCACGGGCAGGGGTAGCAAGTCCTCGGCCTCCCTTCTGCTCTTGTGTGTTTTTCCTATTTATGATTTATTTTTGAAACCCCTTTCAGGCTATAGATTTATTCAGGCTATTAGATTTTTTTATTCTTTATGATATCACCGGATATAACATTCAGGGAAGTCGTATGTTTTTTGCCTTACTCAGATTTTTAAAAATTGGTCCAAAAGTTTGATATTTTCTTGATAAAGATCACTCTCACAGAATGTTGATAAGTATATTATAATTTGTGTGTTTTCTATGATTTAGATGGGATTTCTTTTTATTTTTTTTTTATTATTTTTTTAAGATTTTATTTATTTATTTGACAGAGAGAGAGATCACAAATGGGCAGAGAGACAGACAGAGAGAGAGAGATGAGGAGAAGCAGGCTCCCTGCTGAGCAGAGAACCCAATGCGGGACTCGATCCCAGGCCCCTGGGATCATGACCTGAGCCGAAGGCAGAGGCTTAACCCACTGAGCCACCCAGGCGCCCCGATGGGATTTCTTTTTAAATCTATTCTTTTAAATCTATATTTTGGT